>NC_060902.1:17059272-17086772 GCF_014805685.1 Silurus meridionalis
GTGTCTTCTGTTTCGGTTTATAGTTCTGCTCCACAAGGCCTGATTTTTAGTTTTGGACACAAATGTATATGATTTTAGTTTCAATTTGATGTCCTGCACATCCAGGAAATGAACAGGAAAGAATGTGTGTGTGTGTGTGTGCATGTGTGTGTGTGTGTGTGTGTGTGTGTGTGTGTGTGTGTGTGTGCATGTGAGCATGTGTGTGCGCACGTGTGTGTGTGTGTGTGTGTGTGTGTGTGTGTGTGTGTGTGTGTGTGTGTGTGTGTGTGTGTGTGTGTGTGTGTGTGTTGGGGGGGTAATGGTCAAATCTGCAGTATGTACCACTCTACAATTGTAAATCACTTTTATTTGATACAAACATCTTTTTCTTTTCCTCCAGAATTTTCCAGACGTTTCTGGACTTCAAGCTGGTGCACGATGTTCTCAGACAGGTTCCGATGGTTCCGGTGGTTCCGGATTCTTCTCGTTCTTCCCTCGATGTTGATTCCGAGCTCGGCCAACGAAACCCTCTCTGCCCCTCGGGTCTACCTGTCGTTTAAAGGTAAGAGACGGATGCTGTTCTTCCTTCGGTCGCGTCTGTAATCCGCTCCTGCTTCCTGCTTCACTGTGGCTTGTGCTTTTGTGTCCTTGTGTGTGTTTGATGAAGAGAAACCCCTGGTAGATCTTTATGGGGATTGTAATGAAAAGTGATATTGCTCTTGTCAGAGACTCACTTTGTTATGAATGGTATAGAATACGGTAGTAAAGATAAAGATATTAAATCTTAATGTTTACCGACTTGGCACACGTCGTTTTTCCCGACCAGCTGCGGAATAATTAAAACCACTGGCGAAAGGAAACCACCACCAAACATCTGAACATTGACAAAGTGCAGAAGTTTGAGTCGTTCGAATGGATCCATGTATTGCACTCACATATTTTCTTTTCACGGGCAATAATTTCCGAAACTCCTCACCCCCCAGGCGCTCCTGTTTGCTGGGGTTATTACGCCAGGTCAGCTCAATGCGAGATCCATAAAGCTCTGCTCGCTGTGAAACTTTCCCCTTGATTAGTCCGTCCTGTCTCGGGGGAACTTGACGGATTTTGGACGCTCGAAATTGTTTAGAGCAGTGAAGCGGATCGCAAAGCTGATCAGCGCCGTGATTAGGTCGAGCAGCAGAGGGAGAAGTCTGGACCCTCTCCTAGCCCTTTCCTCACACTCCAGTTCATCATCACGCTCCATTATTCCAGTCTTAATCAAGACGTTTTCCGTTCCAAAGCCTTTTCCTGCACAATCGACTCGTTTCCACCCTGTGGTGGATTTCCACCGCATTGCTCTTTTCTCCTCTCTCTCTCTCCTGCTGATCGATACACACACCTGAGTTTCTGCTCCCTGAAGCACAGAAGTGAAATTGGGGTTTATTGAATAAACAGCTCAGGAAGGGCGACACTGATGTACAGCGGTGTGAGTGAGGATGCTTTCACATATGCAGCATTTACTCCGTTTTAATGGATCCCTGGTGAGGTCTTCTCATCGGTACTTTGGGGAGGTGATGACAGAACAAAAGTCCAGTCCGAGTGTTTTAAAGTGTTCAAGTGGACTTACTGAGAAATTATTTCTCCTTGAAACTTGACTGCAGTAAATCAAAAACGCCTTGTGTTTCTTATCGCAAAGTTTTGGGTTGCAGCATTTCTGATTACGGGTTTTCTGGTTACAGCATTTTTGGGTTGCAGGGCTTCAGACTGTAATGCGTCGCATTGCAACTTTTTTTTTAGATTGCAGCGTTTTGTTGGTTACAGCATTATTATTATAGAGACATTTCAGACTGCTGTGTTCTGTATTGCAGCATCGGTTACAACATTTCATGTCACAGCATTTTTGGTAGCTGCGCTTTAGACTGTGTGTTCGGAACTGCAGCGTTTTTGGTTGCAACATTAGTAGTTATTTAGAGAATTACCCAATAAAATATTTGTTCTTTGGGCTCGGTTTAGACTTAGCACAAGGAGTTTGCTCATCTTTTTGTGTGTGCGTGAGAGATCAACCACAATGCTGGATTGCAGTTGCATTGTGTGGTGTAAATGTTGATGATGGAGGGATGAGTTCATTAACAGTATTTTACTGTGGGTTTATGACTCACTGAATGACCTTGAACCAGTTGTATGTACGGAACCCGAGTTCACAGTTTCTTCTCGACTTGTCCATGAGGTATATCTGCAGGTTAGGGTGAAATCTGGCAATAAACCAGCAGATCTACAGGAGTGTATTTTTAGCATGGGGTCTCTTCAGATGTCTTTTTATTTCCTGCTGATTTAGAAAAGCGAGCGCAAACTTCGTGAACGGACAGCACCTGCACCTCATCCTGCGCTAATTAACTCGCAATCAATCGTTAAAGGTTGATGAGCTGTAATTTCTGACTGGCCGCAGTTTAATCACGGACGCTTGTTTTTCTTTCCGAAGCGCTCGTGTCCTGGCAAAAGTCTTTTACGTCCGACCAAATTCTTTCTGCTCAAACACATATATATACTGTATATATGTACATTTATATATAAACTAAGCTGTTAGTTTTGTGTCAGATTTGTTTTTGCGTTTTCCCAGTGAGAGAGAGAGAGAGAGAGAGAGAGAGAGAGAGAGAGAGAGAGAGAGAGACCTTCTGGTGATCCTGGTACTGGGTGTAATACGAGGCGAACCAGGCCGAGCAGGCGATACCGCTTCCCGAATCGATTGGCTCGCTCTGTCGGTGGGATCAGGAGGCACGACCCCTTCACGTGACAGACCCTCAGCTTCCCGGTGCAGCAGAGACGCCGCGCTCAGAGAGTTAATCAGGAACACCTTAATTGTTCTTTGAGCTTTGCAACTTCCTTCCCCTCGTGTTGCAGCTCGTCAAAATCCTTCCCTGGGGTGGAGGGGGGGTGCGGGCAGGGGGTTCGAAAGGTCCTGAGCAGACGACTTCAATCAAAGACAGCTGCGGAGCGTGCGACGATCTCATTTAGTCCAGAATGATGGATCTGATGACAAATCTGTTTTGAAATGCAATAAGATACAAGTTCCGAACTGGTGTGTTGGATCTTATTCATATTGCAGCATCTATGGTATTGCACAGGTTCGTTCAGGAAGGGCCAAGAGTTCTTCCTTGTCGTTTACAGCTCAATGATCTTTAATGTGATTCACAAAAATGAGTCGTGTTAAAGGGTGATTCATTAGATTTCTACTAGACTCCAAACAATCAAACAGTCTGACTCGGTCGTTCTTTTATCACGGGACCTCCACACAGTTATATATACACATATAAATGATTGCTCTTCCCATCACTAGATCTTTGCTGTTTGCAGAAACACTTAAAAGCTAATACGGGTTCCCTAAACGAGGCCTGGTTTTATACATAGCTGCAAACTCCAAACTCGCAAAACAGTAGCATGAGTCGGATCAGTTGTTTTATTCGGGAGTTCACTGGGAAAGATTCATCAGTTTGTGAGTTCACATTGGTTGACACACGGGCTCCATAAAACCTGAGCGACGTGGCACGCTTGTACAAATCAACACGCTTGTAAGCGACCCGCAGTCACTTGGTGGTGCAGACATCAGGATGTAACGCGAGGCAGCATGGAGAATCGGTTCCAGCTTTCACGGCATACACACGTATATGTCCGCAGAGCTAGCGCAGTCGCCAGCCGCTCTCTGGGGGGCTCTGACCCTTTCCCCTCATGTTTATGCTGGGCTAATCATTAAATCCGGCCTCTGAAGCCAAGCTGAGGCTTTGGGAGGGTGTTCTTGTAAATCTTTAGGTTTGGATTCCGGCTCTGGGATGTTGTTAATAGTGATTGTCCTGGAGGGGGGGAGACACGAGGAAGTCCGGTAACAAAACGCATGTATACGAAATTATAATATACAGATGACCGCACATAGAATACAGTACACATTGACCCGTAAGAGAATGTGATTGTCCAGTAACAAAGCTTAGAGAAAGTTTTGCAGATGGCTATGATATTGCACAGTAGAGGTAATGGAGATCATGTAGTAATAAAAAGTCCAGTATATATTTAGGTTAAGGGTTATGGGTTATGGCTGCTGGGAAAATATTTCGGAGTCTACCAGTGATTGTTTTGATCAGCCTGCCAGAGGGAAGGACTCTGAACATGGTTTATAATAAACTCATGACAGGAAATACCAAATAAACCTAAATATATTCCACATACTTCCATTTGCTGATTTGTCTTTTTTTTTTTTGTAATACAAAGTCAATTCCATGCGAATTACACGGAGGAACAAAAAGCATCCGAACATCTGAGGCTACCTCAGGGGGTTAAAAGCCGGTTTTTGAAATGACAATAGATTTTTCCCTCTCCGCCCTGCAGATTACAGCTTCCCATAGCGAGGCTTGTAATGCTGATTAAAATAGAAAAAAAGGGGGGAAAAAAGGATCGTTTTATTGGATTGTGACTCGAAGCCGAATCCTGGTTCCCAGGAGCAGCTCAGTGGCGACGTTTGTTTTAATCCGGCGCGATCGTTCTTTCAGTGCTAATCCACGCTGGTCATTTTAATTTACTCAGAAGCCAAAAAAACCTAGTTTGGAATTTTCGGAATGTCAGGGCTGATTTTCTGAGATGCAGGAGTGTGTCGAGTGTCGTACCTGCAGCTTCCAGACAGGAAACTTTCACAAATCATTGGAAAAATACTCACGTTAAAAAACAAAAATACTCACATTACTGTCAGAAATGCAGAATTTACCCTAATAGTCCATTATATAGATTGAGATTTGGATGAATCCTGGGAATCCTGGAATTCCAGGTCGACCAAATTGTTTTCACTGGTCGTATATGAGAAACGATTCACCTTTCATCCCAAATCCTGGCTGTTTCATCATCCCACACCATGTCTCAGTGCTGCGATACCTTCAGGCAGTGACTAGCTGAGTCTATGCTAAAAGCTGACTGATCAGTAGCTGATTTAAACATCTCTCTCTGCACTGCATGACCTTGCCCTCATCTTAAAAGCATTCTATCTCCTAGTTATGCTAATTCTAACTACGCTAACTACCTTCCAGTTCTGAGAAAGGCTGTGATGGTCCACTGATCTCACCCCCCCAGGGTTCCAGGCACTGTTCTGAAGGGTTTTTTGGGTTGTGTGTTGGAGTTTAATGAGTAAACAGATTCGCTATTTAGCTCAGAACCTGTGACATTATCAGGCTCTTTTATTTCTGTTCATCAAATCAAATCAAATCAAATCAAATTTTATTTGTCACAAACACATACATACAGGGTACGACATGCAGTGAAATGCTTTTGACGACGGTCCGGCATGAGGGAATAAAATAGGGTAAAAAAGGAGAATAGAAAATATAAAAAATATAAATATAATAACAAAATTTAAAGAAAAATATAATAAGAAAGAAGGCAGATAAATAAGATGTAGAGATATATAAATATATATAAATATATATGTATATATACGTACATATACATATACACATATATACACATACATATACATATATATACACATACATATACATATATATACACATACACTGAAAATGTACACAGAAAATGTTTATGTTTATGGCAGTGTGCAGTTAGCCAGTAAACAACAGTAAACAAGTTATGATTGACCATGAGTGTCCGTGTGCAGTGAGGTGTGGTGTAAAGTGTCCTTGTCTTGAGGATGGTGTGGTATAAGAAAAGAGAATATAAAAAAATATGAAATAAATATGAAAAAGAAAATGAAAAAGAAAATATGAAAAAGAGATGGAATGTAAAGTGCACTGTGCTGTGCAAGTCCAGTGTATAATGTGCCGTAGCACGAAAAGTGTGGTTGTGCAGGGGAAAAAATGGTGATGATGGAGAGAGTGGGCCAGTTTTTAGATCCTGGGTGTTTCCTGGTTTAAACTCCGAATGGCCTGCGGGAAGAAGCTCCTCCTCATTCTCTCTGTGTTCGCCTTCAGGGAGCGGAAGCGTTTCCCCGAACGCAACAGAGAAAAGAGTCCATTGTTGGGATGGCTGAGGTCCTTCACAATTTTCCTGGCTCTGGTCCTGCACCGTGTGCTGTAGATGTCCTGCAGGTCAGGGAGCTCGGTGTGGATGGTACGTTCGGCTGAACGCACCACCCTCTGGAGGGCTCGTCTGTCCTGCATGGTGCTGTTCCCGAACCAGGAAGTGATGCTACCCGTCAGAACGCTCTCGATGGTGCAGGTGTAAAAAGTCTTAAGCACCTGAGAGGGTAGTTTAAAGTCCCTTAAGCGTCTCAGATGGTACAGACGCTGCCGGGCCTTCTTCACCAGGGTGTTGATGTGACAGGACCAAGACAGGTCCTGTGTGATGTGAACACCCAGGTACCGGAAACTGTCCACTCTTTCCACTGGAGTCCCGCAGATGTTTAGCGGTTGGTATGACCGCTCCTGCTTCGTGCTGAAGTCCACGATCAACTCCTTAGTCTTGCTGACGTTCAGGAGAAGGTTGTTCTCCTGGCACCATCTCTCCAGGTTTTTAACTTCCTGTAGGTAGGCCGTCTCGTCGTTGTTGGAGATCAGGCCCACCACAACGGTGTCGTCAGCAAACTTGATGATGGTTGTGGAGTTGGAAGTGGCCACACAGTCATGTGTGTACAGTGAGTACAGCAGGGGGCTCAGAACACAACCCTGGGGAGCTCCAGTGCTGAGGGTGAGGGTGGATGAGGTGTGTTTTCCCACCCGTACAGCTTGTGGTCTGTCCGTCAGAAAGTTCGAGATCCATTGACACATTATTTAGGCTATAATGATTGATTTTTCAGGAGATCTCTTAGGCAAACGATGCTCATTACTTTGGAGCAAGTGGGTGATTTTGAGCTCTTTAGGTGCAAGGATGATGAAAAAGGAAAGTTATTTGGATTAGAGATGTGGGTCATAAAGACACGACTTTGGCTCACACACAGAAAATGAGACATTCCCGTTGTGTCCTGTTACGCAATAGAAAACAGGACGCGCTATAGTTTGCCGGAGAGCCCTGTTGGGTCCTAATTTCTTAATTTTATACTTAGACTTAAAAAATATTTTTGTCATTAGCTATTAGTTTTCTCAACCCTAATTTGTCACATACTAGCAAATATAGAGATATTTTTTCTTTATCCGTACTTTACTGAAGTGTTTCCATTTGAGGTGATTTTACTGTAACTTCACTACATTTCAATGTCAAATATCCTACTTTTTACTACTTTTAGTGAAATCAGTCGTTCCTTTTTATTCATGAGGATAAAAGTCACCAATCAGGGTCGAGCACACGCTCTGTTTTACACGCGTTCTGATTGGTGCTCGGTGTATGATCACCAACATACAGTTCAACATCAAGCAGAACATTTACAGAGGAATAAATGATGAAGAAACTCCAGACTCGAACTCACCACAACACACGTGACCTCATTTACACGTTTTATTAAAGTAGTTGTAAAGAAGGTTTTGAGTTCATGAAATCAATCAAATAGAAATCAATCAGTGTTTGAGTTTTAATATCATTCTATTAATAGATCAGTGTGCTGAGAGTCACATCAGAGTCTTTACACATAAACTGAGGTGATTAAGTAAAGAATCTTGTGATAAAAATGAAAACAGGAACATTATAGTTATAATAAATCATAATACTTCGGATAATTAAGTTCATTTGAAGTCAAAAACTTTTGTACTTTTGCTTAAGTGAAAGTTTACTACAGGGTTTGTGTACTTTGCCGACACTAAATATAACACACTCGTAATTTTTTTTTATGTCGGCTTATTATGCACAAGGGGGACTATTTTGGTGTGTAAACAAAGTGCTTTCTAGTAAACAGAGCCACCTCGTACACACTAAATGACATACGCTAAACGTCTCCTTTCTCTCAGGCTTGGATTTTATGAAGTGTTCACCCAGGTGCTTGGCCCCCTAAATCGATTCTTTTGAATCTGCAGTATATGAGAGCCGATTTCTTTAAAACATAATCCAGATGAATGTATTTAACTGTAACACTGACAGAAAAATATCACCGGAGGTCAGTTAATGATTATATCGTTTGCTGGTTTAGGTTCCAGAGCTCAGGTTGCCGTCTACATGGACTTTCACATGGTCTAAATGTCTCTGTGTGGGTTTACTCGAGTTCCTCCGAGTTTGCTTCTACCTTTCAAATTGGAAGCTGGATTGCTTTTGTTCAATTGCCTGTTGGTGTGAATGAGTGTGTTTGATGGACTTGAGACATTCACCGATTAAAGGTTTCCCAAGATTCATGGTGGAGATGAATGACTTTTTAATTTGGTTTGTGGAGTATTAAAGGTTCTGTGGTTTGCTGTTGTCCAGGTTGAGGAATCCTGTTTGATGGGAACCCTGAGTGGATCCTCCTGATCTCAAATCTTCAATCCTGCTAATGTTTAAGAGATCTCTAAATGATGGTTCACACTTTCTCTGAGATGAGTATGTTTTAGGTGCAGGGTCTGGAAAGTGAGGCAGACACAAGAAGAGAAAATGAACTCCTGTCTTTCACTTGTCTCACACTCGGGGTCCTGCCGTACGTTTCAGGACACCAGTGTTGGTCATGTTTAAGCGATTATCAATCGTCTGAGCACAAAGAGCTCAGTGTGTATTCTGTACAGGAGGATACATTAGCACGCCAAGGGAGGGGATAAAGCTCCTGCTCGGATGACTCTGCTTCATGATGAAGCAGCGACGATGCTGGGGAATGGATCCCGTTACACCGAAAGTCTGGAAGTTTGTGCTCACACAGGGGACGGCCCGTGGGTTTTCGTTAGCTATGGGGAAATGAATGTAGAAGGTCCAGCCATGGTCATGCTAATGCAGCTGGATGTGGGTGGATGCTAATGGAGGGCTTTTATCGCCTGCTACCTTTCTTTCATTGTGAGTAGATTTGGCTCTTTTTGCAAGCTCCGAGGTGGTGGGCTTCTGGGTGGGAAGCGTGGAAAATCCTTCATCTTTCACATCATTAGCACAATATTAACCTTTTCTAATCACCATTCCAATGATTAGGGGTGTCACACTACACGTATTCGTACCAAACCTTTTTGGTACAGGACTTTGGTGCACGTGTGCAAAAAACGCAATCCTCGATTTTGGAACTTGTGGAACACATTTTAAGTGGCGGACCGGAAATTAGTTTAGTCTCCGCCTCGCACTTTGAGCACAGTGTCACTGTGGCTACTCGATTCGTCCCGTAAACACGATTTGTATTGCGCTTATGCAAAATCACTGCCGCTTCCTGCCATCGCCAACTTTTTCACGACATTCTAGCGAAATAGATATTTTTGCGTTTATGTACAGCCTAAATAGTTTCTCTTAAAAGAAGAAAATCCTGAGAATTCCACATATCGAGGATGTGAATGAATAAAGGAATGAACGTATAAATTGTTATTATCTTGTTGGTTTCTTAAATGCAGACATTTATAATAAAGTCATAAAGTATAGTAAAATCAGTAGAACAGTTAATTAGAACATCTTTAGAAAATGTGATATTAAATATAAAAAACACATAACCATCTGTTTTACCTGAATGGGGTCTAACAAATGTAAACTATGTAATTAAATTCTTCAGTTAATAAAATTTTATTAAATCAATTTAATTTGTGCTGATTTGATCGATAACTCAATTTAACCAATAAAATAGAAAAAGTGTATTGCATTCATTTGATCTTTTCTATTTTATTTGTATATATTTTAATTATTTTAATCAAACTATGCAGACATTTTATAAAAAATAGTAAAACATTTAATGCTGATTTTCAGGAATGTTAATATTAAACAACGTTAATAAAAACGCTAACCAATTTTACGGTTTGCATTTCTTACCTCCTAAATGGACAAAAATGATGTACATTTACAATTAAAATTATGAATTATAATTTAATATTTAAATAAACAAATAAATAAACACAGGTTTTATTTCTTTGACATTTTAGCAGTCTGGCTTTTTTCTTAACATGTACTTTTTATCTATTTATACTTACATTAAATGCTGTAGAAAGTTCATGAAAAAATTTGGTCCCCGTTCTCACGTGTTATAAAGTCTAGACACTGGAGACTCCTTCCCTGGATGTTGGATTAATGCCTCTTATGGGCAAAAGCTTAAAAGCCCAATAGCTCTGAGCATAACGTGTATTAAATGTAATAGGTTTGTAATGCAGTTCCCAAATACTATGAATTGAGTGGGAAGTGTGTGTGTGTGTGTGTGTGTGTGTGTGTGTGTGTGTGTGTGTGTGTGTGTGTGGAGTAAAGCGAGCCCGCTGTAGGATGTGGTTTTGGATTCTCTCTGATTTTAACTTCTGGTTTTCTTGTTTGCTAATAACTTACACACATTTAATCAATGTGCCTGGTTTCCAGTTATGACCGGTGTATTTGTGTGTGTGTGTGTGTGTGTGTGTGTGTGTGTGTGTGTGTGTGTGTGTAAGTGTGTGTTTTCCGGATTACGGTTTATCACTAGTGTACCACACTCACCACCAGAGTGGACGGAATGCCTCATTATCCCGTTAACACACACACACGCACACACACACACACACACACACACACACACACACACACATACACACACACTTACACTCGCCTCCAAATCCAGGCCCACATTGACAGAGAATTCCTTAATAACTGTATCCTGGGAAATGGTCTACACTTCATTCTGAACATCTTATTCCATATTCATTCCTTCACTCTTCTTTAAAAGGCTTTCTGCTTCATTTTTGGGGTGTGTGTCAGGGATTAGTCATCATTCATCTACAAGAGCATCAGGAACTAAGGTGAAGATGTTGAGGAGGCTTCAATAGGCTCCAGAAGGCTCCAGGTCCAGATTATACCAAAGAAGGTTTCCTTCCTTTTTAAGTTGTGGTAAGAGTGAGGAGAAGAACCATATATCAATGTGTTGGTCAGGGGCGCACTTACTACTGGGCATGTGTGGCTGAGCACATGTGTTCTGACCTGTGGACGAAGTTCTCAGTGGGACAAACGGAAGTTTCTCTGAAAAGGAAGCAGCGCTGCATTGAGTGAACGCATCCAAGCTTGAAGCTCTCAGTGGAGCTGAAGACACTTGGGTGGCCTGCATTTGTCATTTGGTGTGTGTGTGTGTGTGTGTGTGTGTGTGTGTGTGTGTGAGTGTGTGTGTGTGTGTGTGTGAGAGTGTGTGTGTGGAGAACCAGATGGGAAGTTCTACCAGGATTTATGGAGTTTTTGCAGACATTTGCATCCGAGTGCTATATGAAGAATGTTATGGTGAACACGTGGCTAGTACATCACATCTCTTTCCTTTTCTTTCCTTATTTGTGTGTTTGTGTGCATTTGTGTGTACACTATGTGTTAGTGTGTTGGTGTATATGTGTATATTTGTGTGTACAGAATGTGTGTGTGTGTGTGTATGTGTGTTTGTGTACATACAGTATATATATATATATATATATATGTGTGTGTGTGTGTGTGTGTGTGTGTGTGTGTGTGTGCTAAACGTTCACTGTGTTATAGCATTGCAGGGTGTTGCATCATAGAATCAGAATGAATTTGGGGCAGGATGCGTTTTTTTGCTTAAACGTTTATATGCTGAGGCTCACATTCACATCTTCTCCATCCTCTTCTTCATCTTACTATTATTAATAGAATGACTTTTTTTCCTATTTTAACAAAGAAAAAAAAACTATTAGACATTTTTCGTGACCAATTTTTTTTGTGAAGATTCATTCAGCCACATTCAAGCTGTAAGTGAAGTCAGGTAGTGATGCAGGTGAAGTGAGGAGGCCTGGGGGGCACTCAGTGTTCACAGTCATTCCAAAGGGGTCAGAGCTCTATAGCAGATCTTCTGCTCCAACCCATGTGTCTTCATGGATTTAAAAACACTAAAGATTCGGCCTGTCGAATCTCACCAGGAGAGAATTCCACAGCATTTCATTTCATATGAAATACAATATATATATTATATTATATCATTATATTATTATATCCATGTTATATTATATCTTATTATACTGTTTACATGCATTACAAAATTGTGTTCATATTTACAAGTACACTCCTGTTTATAGTTCTTTTTTTTTTACTTTGTGATGTAGCTCTGTGTTCTGTTATGTAGTTTTGTGTTGTGTTGTGTAGCTCTGTGTTCTGCTATGTAGCTCTGTGTGGAGCTCTGTGTTGTGTTATGTAGCTCTGTGTTGTGTTATGTAGCTCTGTGTCATGTGATGTAGCTCTGTGTTCTGTTATGTAGCTCTGTGTTGTGTTATGTAGCTCTGTGTTGTGTTATGTAGCTCTGTGTTGTGTTATGTAGCTCTGTGTTGTGTTATGTAGTTCTGTGTCCTGTGATGTAGCTCTGTGTTGTGTTATGTAGCTCTGTGTTGTGTTGTGTAGCTCTGTGTTGTGTTATGTAGCTCTGTGTTGTGTTATGTAGCTCTGTGTTGTGTTATGTAGCTCTGTGTCCTGTGATGTAGCGCTTTTCACAAGAATGTCCCTCAAACATGGCTGGGGAAGTCAGGTGTCCCAATACTTTTGCCTGCCAAGTGTAGTTTGTTAAATACGAATGCAAATGAAATTCTTTTCATTCCTTCTGTCCTCTTCGGTCTCTCGTCCCCTGTTTCATCTCGTCTCTGAAGTGGTCAGTAATCAGTCGTCCCCTTTCAGATTTTTATGTGGAGAACTGGACAGAGTGTGTTCTGGAGTGCCACTGGGCCCTGTCCACTCAACCTCCTTCTCTTCTTCTTCCTCCTCTTTAACCATCTCCTCCTCCTCCTTCTCCTCCTCCTCCTCTTCTTCTTCTTCTTCTTCACCCCTGTCTCTTCCTCCTCCTTCTTTTCTTCATCAAGTCCCTTTGATGCCTTTATCTCTGGCTGATGCTCATTCAGCTGTTAGTCGAGTGGGTGGTGATTGTTCAGGGGCTCTCTGAGAGTCGATGCCAGTCCTCCTGCCCACTCCTTGCCCCCCTGCCTGGCCCCCCCTGCATCTGGGGGAACGCCTTCTCCTCCACGCATCCTTTCAAGTGCCCACACCACACCCTCACCACACAGAGCAAACACTCACTTTCGCTTTTGTTTTTACTTGACGTCTACTTTTACTTGACGTCCGTTTTTACTTGACGTCCGTGTCACTTAGACGGTGAAAAGAGTGTGTAGGTTGATTCTCTTTCATTCAGTCATCCATTCATTCACTCTCTCTATCAGTATCTCTCTCTCTCACACACACACACACACACACAGCAGCCTCCCATTCATTAGAGTTCATGCTCATTCCCCCTGGGGGCTTTAAAGGTTTTTTCATTCATGAAGCTTTAGCATCCTAGAGAGCTCAGCAGGACTCTAAGCCTTGTATGTAAACACACACACACACACACACACACACACACACACACACACAAACGCACATACACGCAGATATAACATAATACACAAAGACACGCCCACACCATTGGGGCTGCATGAGAAACAGAAAGCTCACAGCACGCCAGTGACGTCACATTTCACAGTCGTGTGCAGGAGAATGAACTGGAATAAAGAGACTTGTGCTCTTGATCTTTTAAGTGTGTGTGTGTGTGTGTGTGTGTGTGTGTGTGTGTGTGTGTGTGTGTGTGTGTGTAGACAAATGCTATAAAAAGCATAACGGAACGGAGAAACGCAGCAAACTAACAGACTTTATAAAAAAACACATTGGTGTACAGATGCATGATCGTTTATTGAAAAACCACACCAGGGAGTAAAAATGTAATTGTTTACTGCTGCTGTCCAGTGCGACTGTCCTGAAGTTTTTCATTAAACTACACCATTTTCACATGATGAGGATTATAGAGTTTCTGCTTACCTGCTGATGTTTCACCTTCATCCAGAACACGTAACCTGAGCAGACCAAATAATCGATAACAGCATTCATAACAGCACAACGAATCCCATTAGCAATTATTACAGATTTTATCGATTAGTTGTTGCAGCCCTAATTGTGTTGTAGTTTTGTAGTGTTGTGTTGTAGTGCTGTAATGGTTTAATGTAGTGTTGTGTTTTAGTGTGGTAGTGTTGTGTAGTATTGTTACAGTGTAGTTCTGTATTGTAGTGTTGTGTTGTGTTGCAGTGCTCTAGTGTAGTGTTGTAGTGTTGTGTAGTATTGTTATAGTGTAGTTCTGTATTGTAGTGTTGTGTTGTAGTGCTGTGTAGTATTGTTATGGTGTAGTTCTGTATTGTAGTGTTGTAGTGCTGTAATGGTTTAATGTAGTGCTCTAGTGTAGTGTTGTGTTGTGTAGTATTGTTATAGTGTAGTGCTGTATTGTAGTGTTGTGTTATAGTGTAGTGCAGTGTTGTGTTATGTAGTGTTGTGTTGTAGTTCACTCCAGCACTAATTCTCTGCGTGTTGCAGTGGACAGAGGGATCCGTTTCCTCGTCGAGATGTTTTCAGTTTGTCTGTCACAATAAATGGAGGTTCTGCTTGTGCCCTGGGGGACTCTGGCGCTGTGTTTGGATGCAAGTTGGTGATTGTGTAAAACAGACTCTGGCTCCAAACACGCCGACTTTTTACAACACCGCTTGACTCAGAGTCACAGAACGAGCTGTTTCTGTTTCAGTCTTTGCTAATCAGAGCTGAGTGGTGCGGTAAAGTGTGTGTGTGTGTGTGTGTGTGTGTGTGTGTGTGTGTGAAGTCAGCAAGTGTGTGAGTGCTGTGTGGATTTGAGATCTTTGCAGTTTGAAGTTTCACACAAAGCTCAGTCATACATTGTGTAAGGCAAACAGATTGTAGATCTGAGGAGGACGTGTAGATCAGAGGTTCCTCAAAAGTTCTTTCACTTAGGAACCGCTTCTAAAAGATGTTCTGCGAAGGGTGCGAGGTTCAAGAGAAACACAATGAAGCAGCTTTTAGAAGAAATTGGGAATTGTGAAGTGGTGTGGTCCAGATCCTCAGTTTTGTGAACACCACCACCATGCGCTTTATGATTTGATTATTTTTCATTTATGATTTCTCACCGTTGTGAGCGAGCTGTTACTATAGCAACCACAATGTGTTACAAATAACTAGAAAGTTATATTCCAAAAAAATAAGGAATTTGGCTCTGAATATGATGGAAAGTTCCGGACCCCAGAACCCGAAAATTGTTAAACCTCCACCGGATTGTGTATTTCTCCTGCCAGGTGAATTCATGTAAAGCGGATCCCCAGGCTGTCGTTTATTCTTTTAGGAAAATCCGACACTGCTCTGAGTAACTTCGGTACCCGGGTCGATTCTGGACTTCTTTTTATGACATTTCATTAAAAGTTTGTTTGCACACCAGCCAAATCCGACACCTTCCTCCCGTCCGCTCCGACCTCGTTCCTGTCTGCCAGGAAAAAAGATCTAACGGTGTCGAACCCTTTGAGGGGGAAAATATGGAGGTGAAAACAATGCAATGGAAACCGTTCGATGGTTTCTGGTGGCCGTATTGAGGTCTAATGAAGATCGTGAGCTGAAATCCGAAACAGAAATCTTCTCTCTGACGCTTTATTCACGTTCAAACATTTTTACAGCGGAAAATATTCCTCAGCTTATCTTCCTGCGAGAATTCGTCTGAGCGCCTGACTCTCGCTCTCTCGCCTCGGCCCGAGACTCTGAAACTGGAGCTGAGCGGTGCGGTCGATCCAGATTCGAGTCCCGTAGTGCAGCCAAATCCGGTCGAGCCAAACGCTGCCAGATCTGCGTGCACTCCTTTATTAGTCTGAGTAATATAAAAAAACAATTTATATACCGTAAAAATATATGTTTTTTTCTTTATGTCTGGACACATAAACCATTATAAATGTGGTGATTTTATATAGTTTCAACCAGATTTCTATATAAGGAGAAAAAGTGTCAGGACACACAGGCATGTGGCAGTCCAATAGGGTCACAACGGGGTCACAAAGAAATAAAAGATTCAGTATTCAAACTGTGAATGTTTCGCTAAACCTAGAGCTCATGCTAATGCTAATTAAAGTGATGGACTTGTCTACTGAAAGCCCGTTCTGTTCACGATTTCAAAATGCACCTGACAGTAGGATTAGTATGTGATTCTTTTTAAGCGTTCTGTTCCATATTTAGTCTCCTTTGCACTGACAACTTAAATAATATGTGTGTGTGTGTGTGTGTGTGTGTGTGTGTGTCTGTGTGTCTGTGTTCCCATAGCTGTGTGTTCCTCGGTATAAACGCTGAACGTTTCCTGTAGTTGTCTGCACGCTCACAGCTAATCCGTCTCCCTCCTCCTGACCTGCCGCTAGCATCAGCTCCGTGTTGGCAACACACACACACACACACACACACACACACACACACACACACACACATACTGTCCTCCGAGCCTTGTTTTGCTGAAATGTGCATAATTTCGAAATGTGCTTCTAGAGTTTCACTGTGTGTGACTTCCACTGAAACAAGGTTTCACCTTTAATAGCAATCCTAAATCACTCACTGTGTGTGTGTGTGTGTGTGTGTGTGTGTGTGTGTGTGTGTGTGTGTGTGTGTGAAGGAGAGAACCTATGTTCCTGCATTTACTGTACAAGTATTGTTTTGATTGACTGATAACTGCATTAAATGTTACAGAAATGTATTAAGCTTCCCTTCAGTGCTACCCCCCACACACACACACACACACACACACACACACACACACACACACACATACACACCCACTGAAGGCATTTGGCGGTTGTATATCTTCATATTTTCATGATTACTCGAGCAACCCGGGTGTTTAGCTTGAAAGGCGAATCCGCCCCCCCCAGCCACCACACCCCCCTCTACCTGTCGCTTATCTCCTTACCGAAATTCTGCACAACAAACCAGGCGCGTGGATCTCTGGCCGAGCCCCAGATCAGATTACCGTGTTCCTCATGTGTGCGAAGATCCAGAAGCTTCGATTCCATCAAGATAAAGTGGTTGAAGGTGGAAGTGGCGAGGACTGGCGTGTAAAGATCAGAGCGGATCGCACGCAGCTTTGCCGATTCGCCGCTTCACAGGCCGAACCCTCAGCGGCTTCTCACGCGCGACGAGGGACGAACACGCCTTGTTTACGCTCTTGTCAGGAAACACTTTTTAGTTTCACCATCATGATAAGTGCAGGAGATGAAACGGCTCGGAGAGTTTTTCAACACAGAGATGCGATCAGTCCGCCAGATTTACTGAGAAAATTGATCCAAACAATCATATCGAGTTTATAGTTTATAGTGAAACCAAAGGGTTTTTTTATGTTTTGAGCCCAGACAATACTTTACAAGATGTGTCCAAAAGTATTGGGACACCCGGTTTTTCCAGCTGTATGCCAGGATGCCGTAGTGTGAAAATTTCACTTCCCTTGAACTAGGAGACCCAAAATCTGATGAATGAGAACGCTGACTGCACCCCAGGCCTCCTCACCTTCTCAACTACATCAGTACCTGACTTAACTAACACCCTTAGAGCTGAATGACACAAATCTCCACACAATCCAGTAGAACATCTTCCTAGAACAGTGGAAAGAAAATTCAGAAAATTCTGACTAAATGTTTTAAATGCTATGCACATAAACCATAACAGGAGCAGCCAAAAGAAGAAGAAGAATTGATATATTCTCTTCATAATGATTTTTATTAAATACCATGTGCTTTACATTGCTGTCTTTTATAAAAAGGATTTTAGCATGCTGTGAAGCTAACTAGCTAGCTTATTTATTTATTGGCAAGCTAACATTAGCTAGTATCTCTCTTGTTTTAGTAGCAGAGTTTTTGTACCAAAATGTTCAACGAAATAATTATTCTAAATTTGAAACTGTAAATAGGCAAGACGCGCTAATTCAGGGTCTTTCGTATGTATATATGTTGTGCTGTATATTATTCAGACATGACAAACAGAATTATGGGACTGATTATGGGATGGAAGCACAAACCTTTCCAAAGAGTGTCCATGACAATCTTGCATCCGGATTTTTAGCGATTTTGTGTCCTTCGTGTTTGTCCCCAGAGCCCGTTGCTAATCCTTTCACATTTCTGTAATGTGTGTGTAATCGTCTCGGGAATTCCCTTAATTTTGAAGCTGCTTCTGCGTTTTATTGGACTGACTGTATATCTGCGGCCATTTATGAGCCTCTCGGTATTTGGCCGCACGAACATGGCCAACAATAACACGGCATATTAATCGCTAACTCTCCGGCGTGGGGGCTTTGTGTGCACTTGGCATCGGGTGGGAAGTCCACGGAAGTCTATTAATCTCATCCGGCGAACAAGGGGACGCTCTCAATGGACGCTGTTCCGCCCATTTTATGCTTCGTTCTCCAAACCTGGAAAAGCCACAAAAGAGTGAGAAAGAAAGAGGTTCCCCTTAAGTTGATCTTTCCGAAGCGTGACCGGAGACTCTGATACAGAGATCTTGGCATCAGTTGATGAGGAAAGGAGTGTATTTTACCCACTGCTGAATCCTAATGGGGGTTTAAAAGTGTTTGTACAGTTTGGGTGCTTTTACATGACGTGACACTCCAATTTTTGGAATCAAATCTAGAAAGATGTTTTGTTCACTTTCCTACAAATTCGGTTGGAAGCTTAAAAACAAATTGTAGGTGGAATAAACATCATACAATTTTGACGTTACGGGGGTGTGGAATGGTGGACACTTTTGCCATTTTGGAAAAGCAGAACCTCTGCTTCCAGGGTTTGCTCCTGGATCTCAGGTTTCCTCCCACCTCCATAAATTCTAAAGGTGTTACTGTTTGAAACTTCTACTAGTCACTCTCTGAAAGGGAACACAGCGTCTAAACGTTTTCCACATCACAAGCCCAGTAAGACTGACAGGTCTGGTTCAGAGGTCAACCACAAGGTCACAGATTAGGATGTCTATCCTGTCAGTCAAATATGATTGGATGGCGTAGCTGTCAATCAAACCCCAATGGAGCGAGCCCCAACAGGTTCCCAGGACAGAGATTTTTAATAAACTAGCCCAAGGGTGGAGAAGATTATCGCCCTGATCAAACAGACATCTTTGTTGTTTATCTTTTTTTTTTTCTTGTAATGTTTGAGAAGACTAACCGAAGGCAAGAGCACACCAGCATGACATTCTTCAACCTGGTGAGAAGTTTCCACACTGGTGTGTTCAGTCCTCTTTCGCTGCTCTGCTTAACTGCTAAACATTGAATGTTGTTGTAGGAGGTTTTGTTGCCACTTTATGCCTCATAAATCGAAATATGGAAACTTTGTACAAAATGTATGAATGTGAACGTGTTCAAAATGAGGAATTGTTTGTTTATTATTTTTGAACCTTATGGTAGGAGCTTATACGTGGAAACAATAAACTTGCCTCCGAGCCCAAGAGTGTGCAGGACATGTGCGCATGGTTTTGTATAAGGCAGGACTCGCTCTTGCCCCAGAGTTCACCCCCACGGCTCAGGGGATTAATGTCAGTCTGTGCAGAGACAGCAGAGGAGAAAGACTGATTCTATTAGAGAAGCTTTCTATGGTCCAGCAGCACGGCAGGGGATTGAGAGGAAGCCGAACATGGAGACTTGATGCTGAGTTTGCTCAAATAACATCACAGACTTGCTAAAAAGGCGTTGAGATTGTGAAAATAGAGCTTTGTCTGTGTGTGTTTGTGGGTGTAGTATTCTGTAGAAGAACTGCTGTGTTCAGCGTAGGGTTGGGAGCCATGTTTAAAACTTGGGCCGTTTAGAAAAAACTAACAAGGATTCCTCAAGCTAGGATTTATCAAGCTACTTAGAACCTTTAATGCAAGAAAACCCATTGGCTATAAGGTTCTATGTTTGACACTTATGTTTGAAAGAGTTTCCTTGAGGGTACAAACTAAAGGACTACTTATGGCTTTCAAAAAGATATTTTGGAGCCATTTATGAGTGAGAAATCATATGGAATCCTTGAGGGTTCTTTGCTATTCATTCCATAATAAAGAAACCTTCTGTTGTAGGGTCCACAGTAATGCTCTGCATGGGGGCTACACCCTGAAGGACCACTCAGGACTTTCTGAAGGTGTTTTGAGTGTCCCATTATTGGTACAACCTAATGATCCTAAATTGTCTTTATGAAAGTTCAGATGGAAGAATTCTTCAAAGAATTTAAGGCTTTTTTTTTTTTTTTTTACAGATGTTTTGGAAGCTTTTATGGAAGAGAAAACAACTTTTGTAGGTTCTGTATAAAATTTTTCTATAGTGCTAAAAGAAGAAGTGTACAGTATATGATGTAAAACGAGTAAAATAAAAGCACAGGAGTTACAGTTCTTGTTGATTGACTTTCACTCTTCCTCAAGGTGTCAGTGTATCCTTTAAGAAATTGTAGCTTTATAATCATGTATAACCTCCTGGGAATCGTCTTTGACAAGGTTTTGCATTAAGTTCTTTGGGGAAAGCTTGTGGAGTATAGTGAACTTGCTAACTTGTCCATCAAATCCATGTGCGCGAAGGCATATTTTGACTTTTAAAACGTTTTAATAACATTAAACACATACAGTGAGACCTGGAGGAATGTAGGACTTGAGATGTTCCTCTAGGACAACCATTAGAAGTCATATTTGAAGAAAAGAAAAGAAAAGAAAAGAAAAGAAAAGAAAAGAAAAGAAAGGATCAGAAAGCATTCCATGGAAACTGCAAGACCTATAAGATGAATTCAAATGAAGCCACGTAGTTCTGGATGGAGAGATGGTGGAGGATGGGGGTGTCAGTGGACTTGCTGAGGAGTTATGGGACCAATCTAATCTCTGCAGATGTTTAGAAAGACGAATGGCACTCATCCGATCTCACCTATGGCCTGTGCAGAACAAGGCCAATGAACTCTTAAGTGCATTTGGGAGTACACATAGGAAGAGAAATATGGCTTGGCTGGTGTCCTAATATTCCACAGGGTTCACAGAGTAAAGTTAAGTCAATTCAAAATGATACATATAAATAATTGGTTTATGAAATTGTTGAATCAGTTTTAATTTACTAACTTTGGCTGTTAGCTAGCCATGGATTGCTAACAACAAAGGCAAAGCCTTATAAAATAGACATTTTATCAGAAATAGTCATTCTGGATTTAGCAGCACTGTAGAAAGCAACACTAGTAGAGCACTAAAACATCTATATTTCAGACCTGTAACTTTTTGCCATTGTGTTTTCAAATCTTAAAACGAATTTCCGAAGCGAAACGAAGATGTTCAAATTTTACACTTAAAGAAGTTCAAACCTACAAAAAAGAACTGGCAAAATGTATATATTTTTTTCTTTTATAAGAAAAACGGAGAATCCTCCGAGAACATTGTGTGTATATGATTTGGATATAACATGCAAAGCCAAAGAAATCCAGCTGATTCCCTTTTTTCAGTGCTGCTCTCTCAGCAGGGGGATTCCTGATGGATTTGGAAGAAAGCGCGACATTTGAACTCGACTCTCAGACTCCCTGAGTCCTCTTGGCTCGGTTGTGCTCGGAGGGCCTGCTACGTTCGAGCGTATCGAGTGGTCTGAGTTGGACACATGGCTCTGGGGAAAAGAGAATATTTTCAACCATTGCTAAACACCCTGGGATTTGTGTGACCTGCTGTGTTCATGCTCCTGATCAATGAACTTGCTTGAAGTCGAAATTGTTATTGTTTATTGGACACGGACGATGGTTTGTCCCAGTTCTGAGCCCTGCGACCTCGAATTCTTTTACCCCATTACTCACCCTTGGAGATCAATAAAACCTTTCTATCCTCTATAAGCATGCCCTTAAACGCCATCCTGAGAGCTTTCCAACGCCGTGCATGTGTCAGAGATCGATTTGTACGCAGCTTCCATTCGTCTCCGTGTCTGTCTGGCGTTTGTATTCCGCGTGCTACGATAGCGTTTCAGAGTACTCTGGGTAATGTCTTGTTATCTGGGGCTTTATTTTCACTGATGGAGACTCGTTATCTATCAGACGCTCTTGTTAAGTGAGTGCGACTGAAGAACGAGCGTCTGAGTGCCTCCCGGTCGTCTAATCACTGCCGTCCGATAAGCGTAGCTACGATAACGGCAAAGATAACTCTATGACGGACTTCTCAAAGTGACTAAGAAGAGCAGCTTGTGGCGTCGGGGATGGAAGGAAGACCACCGAAGGAGCGGGGTCCGTCCTCTGTCTTGCACGTTACCAAACAAATGTTAATATAGATAATAGATTTAAATCCCTTCCTGAAATACAGAACTTGAAGGTTGAGATACGTGCAGAGAGGCTGAGATTAAGTCAGATAGAAGTATATAAATGGATGGAACATCAAGCAGAAGCTTTGTAATCATCTACTGCTGTTCAGGTGATACCAGGTTTGTGGGAAACATGCTTTATATAGTGAACTTATCTAAGCACTGAGACTCAAGTGGTTAACTCATGGCTTGAAAACGTTTTTTGAAAAGGTTCTCGCCAAATTTCCAGTCATAGAACTGGATTTTCTCGACTGGACAGCTACACTAAGCTACACACTAAGCCATACGATAAGCTATCCCGTCCTGGTGTTGATCATCATTAAAAACGAGCCTCTCAAGAGAATCACTTAAGAGAGTGTGTTTATGGAGCACAAACAGAGAGGTAATAGGCAGAATGAGGCCAGCTGGGTGTGTTTTATTGATTCAGCGGCGAAGACAAGAGCTGAGAGCCACTTCACTGCTCCCCGCTGAATAATCAATTTGATGAACACTCAAGTCCAGAGACAATAAATTGCATCCATGCATAGTAAAAAACAAACAAAAACCCCATGTTGCAGCATAAACAACAATGAAAATCACGTCCTTTCCTGGTGTGTGAATCACCTGTTTCTTTAAACACCAAGTGCTGACGAATGGCACCGATCTGAGGCCCGGTGTTGAGTCGAAACGCTCCTGGATCTCGTATTTCTTAAGATAACATAAAACCTAACCGACTGAACTCACTAATTGCAGCGCAAATCTAACATTCTATACCTCCATGTTCGATTAATGCGTCTCATTCTTTAGAAGTGAGCTTCAAACCCAAGGCTTCAAAGCTCCACTGCATGACCTCATCTCACACACGTGCACAAACACGCGTCGAGTGTTAATGGAAGGCCGTGAAAAGACTGATTGCAGACCAAGTGTACATGCTGTGTCTAAGGAAAGTGACCTGGAGTTAGCATTTTAGCCTCCTAGAAACTTTGAGGCCACAATTGTGGAGATCAAGCAAGCATTCGACTGTTAGTGACCTTTCATGCAGATGTGGATCGACATCTGTGTGTTGACTGTAGCATGGAATTGTTTACAATATTTGACCTTCGCCTACAACTGCTTACTGTCCTGTTGCAAAACCTCAAAAATTATGTTTTTGCAACTAATTGCAGTCACTTTGAGTCTTTGCTGCAGAAACCAAATTTCAGAGGGTGAAGCTGGACCAGATCCAAACCCTCCTCCTCACCCTAACCAGAAGAAGTTGCACACAAAACACACCAAAACCCATTGACTTGTTCCCACACACTGGACTTTTAGTAAAAGGTAAAAATAGCTGGAGTAGGTCCGACTTCACCTTCTTTACATTTGATTCTGCACAGAAGATTGAAGAGTACTTGTGTTGGATCAAAGAAGGGTCCATGTGGTCGTTCTGCAGAAAGGGCTACTCTTGGTGGTTCTGCATATAATGGAACAGGTGATGGTTTTGCACAGAAGGGAACAGATGATGGTTAAGGTGAGAAGGGAACAGGTGATGGAAAAAAATAGAGGTGATGGTTCTGCAAAGAAGCCTACTTGTGCTGGTTCTGCAGATAAGAAAACCGGTGATGGTTCTGCAGAGAAGGCTATTTGAAGTGGTTCCTGAGAGAGGGCTATTTGTGGTGGTTCCTCAGAGAAGGGTACAGGTGTTGGTTCCTCAGATAAGGCCCCTTTTGCTGGTTCTGCAGAGTTTACTTTTGTTTATTTTTGCTTTGTGTGAGATTTATCTAGCTTATGCCTAGTGGGATTTTCTTGTCAGTAATGTCAGTACTGCCTCATCTCCTCTTGCTGATACTTTGAAATTTTTCACCCCATGACCATAAAACATTTTTATGTTGGTGCCTGGTGTCATGCTCCTCTTTGGTCTGTCCCATGTTTTGGGGACACACTGTCTGAGTTCAGACACCAGATATAGTCAGACTTTTCTTCCCATGCTGATGATTATCCTCGTTCTTGCTCTGACGCTTGTCTTTGCCGTGGTCAGAAGATAACACATCACGAACAGCAAGTAAAATTAGCTTGGTGGCCTAAGATACCTTCTCTTCTCTTCTCTTCTCTTCTCTTCTCTTCTCTTCTTCTCTTCTCTTCTCTTCTTCTCTTCTCTTCTTTTCTCTAGGTTTCTACAGGGAATGTTTGTTATATTTAAATAAAAAAAACAAAACCCCAGGTGGGTGAGGGGCTTGTCACGTTTCTCATCTTGATTTCTCTCCTGTTGCTCCAGGGGTGTTGTGGAGTTCATTTCCTCATTAAGAGGTTTGGGTGAATAAGCACTTTAAAGCTAACACCATCCAAGCACGATTAGAGATAAAGCCTCCAGTGCAGTGTAGCTTCTGTTGCTTCTTGGGCCCCAGATCATGTTTTGTGAAGGTTAAAGGTGACAGTAGTGTTTGTGGCTTCTGTTTATTCGATTACTTTGCTGGCTTGAGAGGGTTCAAATCATTTGTCTGAGGAAGTTAGGGATTCCACCATGCATGCTACAAAGTAAGAAAAACGAGACGAGACGAGATGTGGAAGACGGGATGCACATGAGATATTAGACCGCTAAAACATCAACCCTATACAGTAAGTGCTAATCTGGAGCCTAGTATGTTTACCCAACCTTCTGTTGCTTCTCTGACAGAAACGACGTAAGATACTAGTTAACACCAACTTATTAAAGCTAGTTAACCCCCTCGGGAAGCCCGAGCAGATTAAGGGTTAACACCAGGCACGCGTTTCTTTCCCATGGGAGTGCGGCGGTGTTGACGAGGTCGCCCATTTGTTAGCGGCTAATCGCCTTCCTTACAGATGAGTGGCTCCTGAAAGCGACTCGAGGGGGAAAATATGATCGGATGGATGACCCTGTTGACACAAGCGTGGGAAAAAAAAAACAAAACAAAACCAGTAATCTCACCTTCTTCCTGTTCGGGTCTGGGAATCCGGGTCGGACATTGGTTAGCACCTGGCTCCTCCCTGATAACGGCTAACGGTGCATTTCAGCTCTGTCTGGATAGAATGAAAGAATGCCGTGGATACAAAGTTTGCCGCCTACAAGGATGAGAGGAAAAGCTGATGCTGTGGTTTTCCTGAGAAAGACCGTGCCCGAGCACACAATGGCTACCAAACAGGAAGTGGCATAACAATCTTTCGGCCACTCGGACCGTGTCGTGACCTCCAGGCTGCAGGAGTGATAACCTAGCATTCCTGGTGAGGACGCTGAGAGCTTTCTCTTGCTCCCGGTCAGTGCAGGTCACATTCCGGCTTCTTATACAGCAGTAAATCAGTTGAACCCTGAAGAAAATGGGATTAATTTCATATCCATTATTTACTAAATATAATGAGTGGTCTAAGATGTTTATCAGGAGCATAACGGAGCAGGAACTTGCCTGAGACCTCCAAGTTTGGATCCTAACTGTTGACATTCATGACTATTCATAGCTGTTGTTGAAAACCTACCCCTATCATGACTATTTGATTATGATAAGGAGATTATTGTTTAAAATAATATATCGGTGTGTAAGTAACTCAGCGCTCCGACTCTCAGGCGCTGCCGTACCTGTACCGCATGTCTGCCCCCCCCCGGGGAGGTCACAGGATGCATCCGAGTGTTGTAAAGCGGACAGGAAAACCAGCTGACCTCCGAAAGTTCACCTCTGTGTCCTCAATAAAACTCTGCAGCTCCTCCCGTTCCCTGTCCCAGTTTCTGACTCGGCTGTCCCTCGCGTCTCACGCTTCCCCCTCGTCCTCATCGTTTATTTGCGGAGGCTATTGTGCGCTTGTTAAACGTGATGTATTGCCATCATCCTGCTAAGGTAACGCTGCCGAATTACTTCCTGCAAATTTTTCAAGGACGCCGAACTTCTCGGACGTCAAAGTCACACAATTATAGAGTGTTTGTGACGGGGATAAACACGCTGGTGTTTAATCCTCATCGACTCTGAGGGAGGAAACCTGTGGGATTATGGAAAGGAAGTCACTCAGAATCGCGTGAATATGACGCTGACAGGGCAGCGCGATGAACAGAGTTGATTTTTGCCAATCGCTCAACATCCTGCAGTGTTTTTTATTACAATTTAAGTTTACATTTGGCAGGCCCCCTTATCCAGTACGAGTTATTTCATTCATACAACTGAGCAGTTGAGTGTTAAGGGCCTTGCTCAAGGGCCCAGCAGTAGCAGCTTCGTGGTGGTGATATTTGAACTAACGACCTTTTAATTAGAAGTATTTAATCTAAACCAATGAGCTACTACTCCTTCCACCTTACAGATGTGTTAAGGTTGGATTTCTTTTTTTATGTTTTATGTTTATTTACATTCAAATGTCCTTGTAATTAGATGGTTCATGTTCTGCTTGACATTACCCTTCAAGAAGCCTCTCATGCCACACTTTCAGCATGTGAGATTTCTCCATAGACCTGCAGCGAATACGGTCTGCAACAGGATGTGACATTAAGCTCATTAAAATATTAAAACGTTTCTTAAAATGTTGTTTATAGCTGCATTCTTGTATGCAGTGACATTAATTCAAACTGATCTGATGCTCTTTTAAATCAGCTTGGAACTTCTTTTTGGTCACACGTCTGCATGAGATATGGATTTGCAGGTCAGACATGAACGTAGAAACATAAACGTAAGAACTTACGAGCTCGTAGTCGGAACAAAACAATAGATAAGTATAGATAACTTTTTAAAAACTTTATTACACGTTAAAAGTCATCAATTCCAATATGACTTGAGTAAAAGTATTGGAGTATCTGATTTGAACAGTACTTTTAACAGTATTTGACTCATATTGAACGAAGGCTCAAAGATGCACAAGACACATGTCTGAGAAAAGCCAAAAAACGCCTCAACACTGTATTAACCAAAAATCAACACAACAGCTTTTTCAACATGTCAGAATGAAGCACAGATAAAACAAGTCGGTCAAAAAAGGCAAAGTAGTAAAGCAGACTTTCGAAAAGGGATCTTCAATTAACAAGTAAAATGAAAGTATCGTGTCACAAAGTAGTATTTAGTTCAATTAGTATTCAATAAACAAAT
This sequence comes from Silurus meridionalis, assembly GCF_014805685.1. Taxonomy (NCBI): domain Eukaryota; kingdom Metazoa; phylum Chordata; class Actinopteri; order Siluriformes; family Siluridae; genus Silurus; species Silurus meridionalis. Next base: position 17,086,345 of record NC_060902.1, read on the forward strand.
AAAATAAAGTAGACAAAAAATGATATAAGTACAGTAAAGAAGTACATTTACTCGAATACTTAACACCACTGCGTATACACTTTGGCTTAGCGTGAACGAGACAGAGATCAAAATTCATTAGACTCTTAAATCTGATGTTGAAAATAATGTGTGTGAGAAGTGATAAGTTGTGGCCTTGAAATATTAATATGTGGCTTGAATATGTTCTTGAGTTTGTGTTTCCACCATGTCCACCTCAGAGGCCCTCAGGTTTCTTTGGTTTAAAAAAAAAAAAATATATATATATATATATATATATATATATATATATATATATATATATATATATATATATATATATAAATGTATGTCATGAAAACTACACTGTGTCTACTGACAGCAGGTCAGTCTGGAGATCTGGATTAATCTGGGATTATCCCTCAGGGGTC
>NC_060902.1:17094272-17099272 GCF_014805685.1 Silurus meridionalis
GTTGGGAGTTGCTATTGGACACAAAGCTAAGAACTGCATACTTGAGCCTTTTCTGCAATTTACATATCAGTGTAAACTTTCCCTGGTCTTTGTCTGGTCACATGACTGGCATGGCTGGCGAACTGTGCCTGTGGATTAACCCAAGCCAATTTTTGTTTAAGCACTTTTGTGTCAATTGATACTTGGTCATGGATTTGCAGAATAAAAAAAGTGAAGGGAACCTTTAATTGTTGTAAGCCAGTGTTGACAACTGGTTTAACCATTTTGCATGTAATGGAAGGGCGAGATGTTTTGAGGGTTTAAGGCTATTCATTAACAATGAATAATGTAGGAAACAGCAGACACTTGTACACATTCAAATAAATAAATGTACCGAAGCAGTCACAATGTGTACAGAGCAACCAGAAATTGCATGAGAATTTGATTTCTGATCTGAGAAATGCTCCAAAGCAATTGGGGAAAGCTGCAAAAACTTTAGAGTTCGTATTTAAGATCTGAGGCTCATCAGAGTTTGACACTTCCTCTGAGGGAGCTGGAAGGTTCTGAGTCACTTCTAGCCAGAGGGAGTTTTAATCCTAGATGAAGGATATCCTGTACATGTAGCATGTGGACAGTTTGGCTTGTTTCAGTGTTGAGTGATTATTGTTAGTCATGTCTCCCATTCTGAGACTGGCAAGAACTTAAGAGAAGGAGGGCATTGAGAGAGAGAAAGAAGTTTTTTTCTGTGGAAGTTTTGAGACATGTATATAGAAGCTCATAGGAAACCATGGACCACGTGTCCACAAAGCTGTCAGACAGACCACTCTGTAAGATGCCTAAAGCGACTGGGATTGGACAGCATCCACGCTTCGTTTTAGCCTGGTGGGTTTAAGCTGTTGACCGCGACAGTCATGGATGGTTGGTGCTGAGATGTTAAGCATTACTGTTAAAGAATAACACTTTACTTCACATGATTCATTCGACATCAGTTTTTCTATTCCTTCACAAAGTTCTGGGGAAGTTTTTCCTCAGTGAAATCAGATTTGTTGAGACCAAAGGAACCTCTTATTGTTAAAAAGCTCTGTTTTACCCCAAAATATGACCCAATTTCCAGGCAAACTGAAGGACAGGTTATTTACCATTTAATTTCAGGACCCAGAATCTGACATGTTGAGCAACTGTTATTTTACCTCCACCATTATCAAACCTACATCCAATCAAGCTGAAGAAACACACCTTCATGTGCCTACCAAGTTTCATTTGTCCAAAATCTTTCCTATGTGATGTTTAAGACACTCTCCATTTTTGATTTTGTGGCAGGAATACATTTTTCGCTTGGAGCCGGGCCATGAGGATTCTGGGAAAGGAAAGTGCCCATACGACCCCAAACTAAACAGCGTCTCAGCTTTGATTAGTGAGTATCATTCCAGCTTTGTCACTCCTTCTGTTTTGAGTGTACTCAGGACATTTTTGTGTTTCGGTCCCTCTGGTTTTGTGCTGTAGATGATCAAAAGCAGCGTTCCTCTCCTCTCCCAGAGAAGCTCATTTTTAGTTCAAGTTCCTTTGGATCGATCTTGCTTCGCGTTTTATGTTTTACTGCCGATCGGCGTCGAGGGAATGCGGGATGGTGATTTTTTCCCAGTGCAGCATCCGTGGCTGTTTTCCTCATGCCGCTCTTTTTCCAATGTAAAGCCTGAGATGGAGAAGACATGAAGGCTCATTTGTTTCAACTCGCTGAACATTTATTGCAACAAACCGTTTTGTGGCGTCTCAGTGACTCATAATTGAAAATGTAAATGTTAAGAGGGCAGAGTTTTAAAAAACAGATCAGCCATTGTAGCTGATTAAATCCTGCTAAAGCCCAATAACGGTGCGCTCGAGATTTCATGATTCAGGGCCTATTTCTTTGTTTCACATTGACGTGGTGTTTTCAGTCAACGACTGAACATGGTGCAGGTGGACTGTGAAAACGGAGGTGAAAATGATGACGCTCCAGAGAGCCAGAAAGTAGACAAACGGCAGGCGGAAATGTCTCAGGACGAAGCGTCCTACATTTTGCTCATGCGCAGTGCAGGAATGTGAGTGTTTTCAGACGTTTCAGTGTCGATAAGCAACTTTTGAGAAACGATTGAAAAGGTTAGTGTGGACGTGGAGGAGGTTTATGGATGTGGTGAATGAAGACATGCAGGTAGTTGGGTTGAAAGAGGCAGATGAAGAGGACAGGGGGTTGTGTAGACGGATGATCCCCTGTGGAGACCCCTAATGGGAAAAGCCGAAAGAAGAAGAAGTGTGGACGCAGAGTGGATTAGTGGAGACTAAATTTAATGTGAACAAATGAATGTTTAGGTTGCTGCTTATCCTTCAACCAGCAGAGATTAGGTCCATTACGCCTCCTCTCTACACCTAGACCTCCTGGGTTTTATTTTTATTTGAGTCTCACTGTGTTAAACGTGGAAGTCTGAGCTTCATTTATGTAACTGCAGGCTCAGGCAGACAGTGAATGTGGGGCACATGAGCAACATTTGCTACTTCGATTTCATTTAACTGGACAGGTGAGAGTTAAAGTGGCGGAGACTCATGCCGCAAGTGAGGTGTAAATATCATGTCAAGAGCTTCCACATTAACACCGTCTTATCGGAACGCCAAACTTCACACCAACGAGGATCGAACTCCTGTTAGACTCCTGTTAGCTACAGTAATATCTTTAACACAAGGTTCCTTCTTTGCTAAATTTGGATTATTTGCTCAATGTTAGTGATCCTACACTACTACCAGTACTAAGATTTTTCCTCTAAAAGTAATGAAATAATTTAGTGACCCAAAGTAAATTACACAAGAATTGTACAAAACCACAAGAAAAGTAAGTGCACCTAGCAGCCAGGATAACACTATAAGGACCACGTTTGATCTTATGGGTTGTGGTGGAGATGCTTGTCTCTCTGATCTGTTCACATCCCACAGCTTTACCACATGAAAAACAATTTGCGCCGCATGCGTTTGCACACATCTTTAAAAATACCCTTTAAATTCATCGTACTTCACCCAGTCCAGCCAGACCCATGTGTGCATGTGCCAGGGGGGAGCTCATGTTTGGCGTTCCAGAGAGATAACGTTAGTCATTAGAGCAGTAGTAGGCAGTTTTTTGGAACATGTATTTAACCACTCCCCCTGAACAAACCCTGCCAGCTCCAAGCTGAGACACTTCTCAGATATCATGCGCAGAACGTACATTCCTGCAGGCACTAAAGCTTGCACACATAAACACACACATGTAGCTTAATGAAATAGAAAATCTCCCAAGATATTTTCCTCGGCTAGACGTGCAAAAAAGTTGAAGACGGTCGTGGCTCTGCATTCCTAGCCAGAAGGAGGAGGGGTTAAAGGTCAGGCAAGGGAAGATGACCCCCTCTGGAAGGCACCCTGACAGAGGGTGTGGTTGGCATCGTATCACAGAGACATCAAGTGTGACTCAAACTATAAAAATGTTCTCTCTCTCTCTCTCTCTCTCTCTCTCTCTCTCTCTCTCTCTCTCTCTGTCTCTATCTCTCAGATGGAGAGCTGTATGCAGGCGTGTACATCGACTTCATGGGAACGGACTCGGCTATTTTCCGAACACTGGGGAAAAACACGGCCATGCGCACAGACCAGTATAACTCCAGATGGTTGAATGGTACAAACACTTTCCCAGTTTATCACAAACAGTATATTTGGTTTAAATCAATACTCTTTGCATGACCGTTTGACTTTTTTCACAGTTTCCTTTTACTTCAAATTGAATTCTTTTAGGAAAGCTATTTTTTTTTTTTTTTTATGAAAAACTCTGCAGAGAAACCCCTTGAAACCCCCAACTTTTTTTTTAAGTGCAGTACTACATTAATAATTTCCACTCTGTCTTGGCCAGACCCCTCTTTCGTGCACGTGCACCTCATCCCAGACAGCGCAGAGAAAAACGACGACAAGCTCTACTTCTTCTTTCGTGAGAAGTCTTTGGAGATGGGCCAGAGTCCTAAATCAGAGGCACGCATCGGACGCATCTGCCTGGTGAGTCAGACCCCCTCGTGTAAATGCCAGCATGCTTCTTAATCCCTTACACACACGTGTCCATGGTGAGTGAGTGTATATACTCTTTGTTAAAGTATAGAGCGATTTAAAGGGAAGAACCTGTCTCTGAGTGGTAGTGAGGTGTTACTCCGCTGTGAAAAAAACAAAATGGCTTCAGATTTGACAAAACTCTAGAAGGATGAACCAATGCATTTCCAAAAGATGTTTCCATAGCTGCTTTTTTACTCCAAAATCATGCCATACGTGATGAAGGTGTTGGCCAGCAGATCATTTTTGTCCACTTAGTACCATGTACATTTATGGCATTTGGCAGACACCTTTGTCCAACAGAGCAGTTGAGGGTTAAGGGCCTTGTTTAAAGGCCAACCAGTGGTAGCTTAGTGGTGCTGTGATTTTAACTGGTGACCTTCCCATCCATGCCTTAACCTCTAAGCTCCCATCTCCACCAGTAAATTTCCATTCAATTTAAATAGGGGGAAGTTGGGGGTGCATTCTGGAAGGTATCATGCCACTCAAGTGGTCAACCAGAACAGACCTCCTGGTCCTCCTTGTTTTTTTTTTACCTTTAGTTTGTTACCTGTGTGTAAATTACGGGTCATTTTAAAAAGCTGGACAGCGCTGGACCCTGATTGTCTTCAATAAAATGCTTATGCAGCTCACATCAATCACCAGGAAAAGGTTGAGGGCAGCTATGATAGAGGAACTATTAGTTTGTCTTGTTGTGTAAAGCCACGTGCACCCTGCGTGATTTTGGCCACGATTTGGTCGTCTGAGTCCGACTGAAGATTTCAGACTGTTTCCTGAAGTATGACTTTTCCTACGACGACCATCCAAGAACCAATTTTTATAGAAAACCTTTTTCTAGACTGTGCTTTTTCTTTCACGCCGTAACTAGTAGCTGAATCTCTTTAGAGTCTTCGCTGTTTTCTTACCACCAGAGTGCCAAAATCCTTAGAAAT
>NC_060902.1:17104272-17171772 GCF_014805685.1 Silurus meridionalis
GTGTGTGTGTGTGTGTGTGTGTGTGTGTGTGTGTGTGTGTGTGTGTGTGTGTGTATTAATGTAGAAGTGTGTGTGTGTGTGTGTGTGTGTGTGTGTGTGTGTGTGTGTGTATTAATGTAGAAGTGTGTGTGTGTGTGTGTGTGTGTGTGTGTGTGTGTGTGTGTTTGTGTGTGTGTTGTGTGTGTGTGTAAGTGTGTGTAAAAGTGTGTGTGTGTGTACAGTATGTATATAAACCCGTTCCATGTCCCACATGATGTTGTTTAAGCCACAGTGTTATGTGATCTACACTACAAAGCCTGGAACAGGAAGTGGACCTTCTGGTTTCCTTTGTAGAGCCGCCCTGTTTTTCCTCACAGAGCCATGTGATGGAAACACGTCGCTCAGTAGCCGTGAAACCAAGTCGCTTTCACTGTATTAATTTCTCTGACTGTATTTGTGTACTTGTGTCTGTCCCCTCGTCCCCACAGCTCGGTGTTTAAAGGATCGGCGGTTTGCGTGTACTCCATGGCTGACGTTCGGATGGTATTTAACGGACCGTTCTCCCACAAGGAGGGTCCGAACTACCAGTGGGTGGCATACACAGGAAAAATCCCCTACCCACGGCCGGGAACGGTGAGCCTCACCCTATTCTCACACCTCTTTACTGGTACAAAGTAGCAAAACAAGTCCTCATCATGGAGTCTCCACTGTTCTTTTAATCACTCTGGTTCTTTTGGTATGTTTTTGGGTGGGCATGAAAAGTAAAAGTATTAATTTCATCCTATAAATACTAAGAATACTTCTGAAGATGTCAAAAAAATTCACAACATGAAATTGTAACTTATTATTGGATTGGATTGGATTGTTGGAGCTGGAGGTGGCAGAGTGGAAGGTGCAGGGAATTTCATCTGGAGTGATGAGGATGGACAGGATTGGAAAAAAGTTTATTAGAGGGACCAGGCAGGTGGAACATTTTGGAGACAAGGTATAAGAGGTGCTATTGAGATGGTTTGGTCATGGGCAGAGGGGAAAAATGGGGTATATAAGGCAGTAGAAGAATGCTGAGGGAGGAGCTGCCAGGAAGGAAGAAAAGAGGTAGACCAAGGAGAAGGTTAATGAATGTAGTGAGGGAAGACATACAGGAATTCCTACCGAAACAGTGACGGTGAACTTTCCAGCTCTTTTCTAATTTTTCCGTCCTTCCCTCAGTGTCCTGGAGGAACTTTCACTCCCAACATGAAGTCCACTAAGATTACCCTGACGAGGTCATCAACTTCATGCGGAACCATCCCACCATGTACAACTCCGTGTACCCCGTCCACAAGCGCCCTCTGGTGGTCAGGACCAATGTGGACTATGAATTCACCACCATCGCGGTTGACCAGGTGACGGCTGCTGACGGAAGCTATGAGGTCCTCTTCCTGGGTACAGGTGAGCCGACAGCGTTTCACTTCAGCCTTTTTCAGATCCCAACAAGACTATTGGGCTAGCTCTTTGGGCTAGCAGGATTTCGCTCCAGCCCCCAATTTCCGATATCCCATCCTTCCCTCTTGTTCTTTCAGCTATACGCTTGTTCGAAAGAATGCAACCTTTAAACCACAGCGTACCTCTTTTCAAGGGCATGACCGCAGCCATAACTTTGCCACATGCTGAAAGACAAGTAGTGCACGAAGAGCTGTTAAAAGAGGCACCAACAAAAGGCAGGATTTAAGCAGGAGAGGAGTGTAAATGCTTGAATGCGATGGGGATAAAAGCAAGAGGAGAGAAAGGGGGGACAGAAAGAAAGAAAGAAGGAAAGAGTGAAAGACCTGTTTGAAAGTCTTAATCAAGAGGGGATCAGGATAATCTGACCTCGGTTTCAGTTTGCAGTTTTACAAGGCACTCAGCTACACTAGAGACAAAAGAAACATGGCTAAAAGGGAAGATAATATCAACTAAAAAGAGATCTTTGAGGGAGCTTACCTTAAGGGTCATGACTTCCCTGCTAAATTAGTGTTTTAGATTACAGTGGAGTGGGACGGCGTGGAATTTAATAGCTTCCAGTTAACAATAAAACCTCCTGCACTGTTAGATAAGTGTTCCATGATCTCCATTTGGTTACATTTCACATTGTTTTGTTGGTTTGTGTAGTACCGAACTCTTAGACTGGTGTTCTGGTGCTTGGACCCCTTTAATGAATCATATTAAAAAATATGACTGCTGAACTGGGATTCAGAATGGAGACTGATGATCTGGCCATAGTGAAGAATTCACCAGTGGTGGACAGTAGTGCAGTAAATGTAATTTGTTACTGTATTTAAGTTTTTGCATTTGGGGAGATTTTACTGTTACTTCACTACATTTCAAAGTCAAATATCCTACTTTTTACTCAACTTAAATCAGTCGTTCCTTTATATTTATGAGGATAAAAACTTAACTGGTCAATCGGTGCTTGGTGTATCTACTGATCACCAACATACAGTTCAGCATCAGTTCAACATCAAGCAGAACATTAAGAGAGGAATAAATGATGACGTTTGGTTACAGATAAAGGGACGGTGCAGAAGGTGATCGTTTTGCCCAGAAACGACCTGCAGACCGAAGAGCTGATCCTTGAGGAGGTGGAGGTGTTCAAGGTGAACACTTTATTCTTCCTTGCCAATACCTTTTATTCTTCCTTTACTTCTTCTGTATTTTTCTCTTTATCTGTCTATGGTTTGTTTGCCTTTTTTAGTTTTCTATAATTGTAACGTTCTGTTGTATACTAAAGGCTCCTTCTTGAACTATGTACTTTTTTCTTTTTCTCTGTTTTATCTTTCTAATTTCATATGACATTTACATTTTACATGATATTATCTCTCTCTCTCTCTTTCGCTCTCTCTCTCTCTCTCTCTCTCTCTCAGGTCCCGACTCCTATTACAACCATGAAGATATCATCTAAAAGGGTAAAGCTTACCCCTCCCTACTCCTGTACAGCTCATAAACCCTTATGTTCCTGTGTTTCGGAGTTAAAGTGTAGAGCCGAGAGAAGTCAGAAACACATGCGGAACAGATTTATTTAAAGTTCGGGGCTCCAGGCTTGCGCTCGATCCGTCTTCTGTGCATGTCCATAACTCACAACCCCCTCTGGTGTGTTAGAGTAACGATACGGAGCTGAAGCCCTGACACACCACGCATTCATAAAACCGCGACCAGTTCAGCATGTCCTCCGCTTGCTCTTATTGTTGTTAAAAAAGTAGTTGAAGTTAGAACACGCGAGCGGCGCCATGAGATGGTGATATTAACCATACTGAAGGATTGTATCAGTATCTGTATGTATCGATGTTGAATTTGTGTTGTTGTTTTTCTTTACAGCAACAGCTGTACGTAGCGTCAGTGGTGGGCGTGACTCAGCTCGCCCTGCACAGGTGTGACGTGTACGGCGAGGCTTGTGCTGATTGTTGCTTGGCTCGAGATCCGTACTGCGCCTGGGACGGCAAATCCTGCTCCCGTTACTCCGCCTCACAAAAGAGGTGAGCGACAACGCTTTCTAACACACACACACACACACACACACACACACAACACAACAATAACGTTTATAAAGGTATGTTGGTAACTAGCCAGGTCACATGAAAAGTCGTCTATTTCTAATAATTTTTTTTATTTGCTGATTTTTTGTTGGGAGCAATGCAGGCTACTTGCAGAACACCGCAAAGACTTGAACCCTTTTAAAGTAATTTTCTAAGCAGTGTGCCATTGGACACTGAATATCAAGATATAAAACAGAACATGCTAACTGCTGACTCATGCTAACCTCATCAGCCTGCACTCAGAACCCTTTTTTAATGTTATTACCGACGTTTTCATTCGCCCGGAGACCTAATGAAATATACATTTCTTTTACGTATTGGCTGCCTTTCAGGCGCAGTCGGAGACAGGATGTTAAGAATGGGAACCCTAACCGGCTATGCCGTGGCTACAACTCTAACGGTGAGTCCCCACAACGTCACACTCCACATTCACAACACTGAGTCCCCACAACGTCAAACTCCACGTCCACAACACTGAGTCCCCACAACGTCACTTTCCACATCCACAACACTGAGTCTCCACAATGTCACACTTCACATCCACACCACTGAGTCCCCACAACGTCACACTCCACATCCACACCACTGAGGCAACACAACGTCACACTCCACATCCACACCACTGAGTCACCACAGCGTCACACTCCACATCCACAGCACTGAGTCCCCACAATGTCACTTTCCACATCCACACCACTGAGTCCCCACAACATCACTTTCCACATCTGAGACCCACAATGCCATAATACACATCAATCACAGACATTAATACACACATCAATTCTGTTTATTTTTTACCTTTCATATAAACACTACATATTAAAATATGACTTATTATTACTTATAGCTAATATTTTAATTGTGTGTGTCTGTGTGTGTGTGTGTGTGTGTGTGTGTGTGTGTGTGTGTGTGTGTGTGTGTGTGTAGTCAACAAAAACACTCTGCAGACGGTGCAGTACGGTGTGGAGAGCAGCAGCACGTTTCTGGAGTGCCAGGCCAGATCTCCACATGCTGCTATCAAATGGCACTTTCACAAAGACAACAGTGACCGGAGGAGAGAGGTACACAGACACACACACACACGCACACACACACATGCACACACTTACACATACACAAATATAAACACACATATACTCATTCACACACACACACACACACACACACACACACACACACACACACACAAAAACACACGCAAATATACATATGATGCATATTCATACACACAAACACACACAAATATACATATGATGCATATTCATACACACAAACACACACACAAATATACATGACATGCATGTTTATACACACAAACACACAGACACACAAATATACACAGACAAACACACATGTATACATATACATGCATTACTTGTACACACACACACAGACATGCATACACACACACACACACACTCACACAGTTGCACAGTTATGACATGAAAAACAATGCAATATTATTAAGCTTTTTATCTGCCCCCACCCCACCCCTCTTTCTTTCTCAGGTGCGTTCAGACGGCCGTGTGATGAAGACGGATCAGGGGTTGCTTCTGCGCTCTCTCCAGGCCTCAGACTCGGGCATGTACACCTGCACAGCCACAGAGAAGAACTTCAAACACACGCTCATGAAGCTGCAGCTGGTGGTTCTGTCGAGCCAGGCGGTGAACAGCGTGCTCCTGGAGAGCGGCTCGCGGCCACAGACGAGCGCGTGGACGCCCAGCGTGGGGCAGTATCGAGAGCTCCTCAGCATCCTGAGCCAGCCCGAGATGGGCCTCATCAACCAGTACTGCCACGACTACTGGCAGCTCGCAGACACGCAGCGCGACAGCAGCAGCATCAAACCCAGCGAGCTTAACGAGCAGAAGAAACCGCGCAACCGCCGGCATCACGGCGAAGAGCACGAGGACCAGGACGAGACATGAGGACCTCCGTTTTTGCTTTTAGAGACTTGACCGTGAGTGCGTCAGAGGGGCGGGAAAAAAAACAACGTGACGTTTCCAAACTTTTGCCTGAACGAACCCAAATGTTAAAACGCATAAAGAATATCGTACACAGTATTTATTGTAGGTTGTAAATAGGATCATTCTGTGGATTTCTTTGTACTTTAAATAGAAAAAAAGCAAAAAAAGGAAAGAATGCTCTCTGTGTATAGGGCGGATATTATTGTTATATCATTTTTATTGTTATTAACGAGGAACAAAAAAAAATCTATTGGGCATTGAGGGGCGTTTTCATCTCGTTTGGACTATAAATTTATAATAAAAGAGGCGGGAGAGCGCTCTCTACAGGAACATGACAAGGGACTCGATTTCTGACAGACAGAGAGACAGACGGAGTAGACATTGCGTTCTGGACCGTCTCATCAGCACATCCTTCATACATCGTCTTCCTTTCTTTCATATGCACATGATGTTCTACAGGATTGCACAAATGCTCTGAAAGGAAAAAAAGAGAGGAACAGCGTGTGAAGAGCGACGACAGCACAACAGCACAATCGTGAGGACTCTCCAGCCTGGACTTTTAGATTAAGGATAAAAGTGTGTGTTAAGTTTGTTAAGTTCATGGATATAAATATATATATACCAATTCGTAATGATGTTTGAAACCACTTCAGTCTCTGGAGAGTTCCTCGGCTCACGTTTACCACTTTTTGTAAAGAAGAAAAGCACAAAGCGACTCGTCAGGTGACATGGCAACAACCCGCACATCGGTACGGTCCTGTAACAGGTCCAGGATGATACAAGCAAAACTCGCGACATCATACAAAAATCAAAATAGAGATTTTTACAACATAGATTTTCTGTATCGTATTTTCCAGACTGAAGTTCACATACATTCGAATTCTTGCGTTAGCGTAATCGCTGCTTGCACATTTGTTATTGTTGTTGCAGAAGGCTTTTTACTCCAGAATCTAAGCTAATATGTGCCTGGTGTGGAAAAATTAATAGTTAAAACTTCTTTCTGATCAACGCTGATCAGGGGGCATCATTATACAGAGGATTATGCACAATTTGGGCTTTTAGGAAAGTTGTAATTTAGTGGTTAAGGCTCTGGGTTACTGATCAGAAGGTCAGGGGTTCGTCACTCTTTTAGACTTCTGAGCAAGACCCTTAACCCTCTGTGCTCCAGGGGGCGCTGTATGATGGTTGAGCCTGCGTTCTGACCCCAGAATGTCAAGAAATATTTTCACTATGCTGTAATGTTCATGTAGCAACTTTACCTTTATTATAAAACGTTAGAATTTAAAGGTACAGCGTGTCATTTTTAAACTGGTCCCAATTCCTGTAAAAGTGGAAAAAAAAACTTTTTGTGTGTGTGTACCTGCAAGAACTGCGATAATACAGTGCGTTAAATCTCCTTGTTTCAGGTTTCTGTGTTTTTCTACCCGTAAAAAAAAAATGCCACCCTGTTTTCTAAACCCTCATTTTGGGGTAAATAAAAGAAAAAGAAATAAAAACAACAAAAAATCTATTGCACATTGACTGGCATTTTCATCTAATTTTAACTTACGAAAATTAGACATAAGAAAAAAAATACGTAAAAGTAAAAGGGTGGAGTTTGTTATATGGAGGGTTCAAGTTGCCATTGAAAATAGTGCTAATGCTAATTCTAGCTTACAGGTAATAGAGGACTCCGAAGATACAAACTACTAGTTTAAAACCTCGCTGCCGTGTAGAAGCTTCTGAAAATAAGCTTCTGATTTTTTGCGACACTAACGGGATGAAAAACTAAACACAGCATAGAGGACAAAAAAAAAAGGAAACAAAATGGCATTTACGTGACACGTCAGCAGAATGACTGGTGATGTTCTGTCTGGGAAATACGGTACCGATCAGGCCGTGTGCGTGACCTACGTGTCCGTAAGACCGTAAGCAAAAGATCGACAGAAAACAGTGCAACACGCTTCTTGTTTTTGTTTTTTCACTACCCTGTGGGAAGCAGTACCGAGTGAGGGATTTCTGAGGATATGGCACACGTTCCACATCTGTATTTTTCCTTCACTGTAGGAGGGGAAAAACACATGTACAATTCTATCGCCCTTTTTTCCCTTCATCATCCCTTTGTAAGACTAAATGCACAGGTGATTTTATTGTATTGATTGGTGTAAATGACTCCGCCCCCTTTTTCCTTCCTCCTCTCTTTCTCTTCTTGTTGGTGTTGCTGACTAATAAATTAAAGCTCTATATTTTATAGTAATCCAATGTTGGCTTTATTTTTCGCACTCTGCCATTTAATGGTGTTTTCAGAAGGAGAACAGTGACTGGAGGTGAGAGGTATAAACACACACACACACACACACACACACACACAAATTCATTCACACAATCATGCACATATATACATGTTCATACACACATATACTCATATACACTGATCAGGCAAATCATTAAGACCACCTGCCTAATATCGTGTTGGTCCTCTTTTTCTGCTAAAACCATTTGGCTGGCAAAGTCAGGTGTCTGAATAATGTAAAGGAGAATGTTTCTGAGCATTCTGGGAGAAGGTTCTCTGTGGAAGGCTCAGTTTTAATGCAGTAGTCCAATGTGGGCAGTAAAAGGTCACCCAGGATGTTTATGTAGTGAAACTTTGAGCCCAGGAACTCTATCATTTTTCCACACAGAATCCCAGAGTGGAGCACAAAACAAGAACATAGCAAGAACCCTGCAGCCAAGTTCAAGCAACAAATCGAGCTTTTGAGAATTCGAGCAGATGTAAAAAAAAATAATTCCCCATACAATCTCCATACAGTTAGTTCTCAAGCACGCGGTGATTCACCAGAAGAAGCCCACGTCACATCTTCTCAACACAAAACCCGTCTGTGCCTTTACACCAGCTTCCATTCTTTCATTATCTGATCTGATCTGATCTCAGACACGGCTCTCATTCTGGAGTCATTCACTGACCTAAAAGCTTTTATCCAGAACGCCACTGTGTCCATGAAGGAATGGTGGCCCACTCAGGACGCTTATCACCGTGAGCCATCGGTGTCTCCAGTCACGCCTTTGGTCTGAAAGGGACGCTGGTTGTGAGGGGTTCTGTGGTTTTGATTGTGTTTTAGAACGTTCGGCTCTCCTGCTGGAAAAAAAACTCTGTGATGTCGACACAGGAAGGGAAAGTGCTCGAGAGTCTTTATGACTTTAAGATGTCACTTCTGTTCTTGTGGATGCTGTTTGTAATTTTATTTTAATTTTTTATCACATGACAAAGCGATGATGTGATCGAACAAGTTCAGTTTGTCATCAGAGGACAACAGTCATGGGATCTTCATGTAAGCCTCAGATCTAATCTAATGATGATGATGATGATGATGATGATGCCTAAAAGGTGGAGAATGAAAGTTTCCAGGAGGTGGGCCATTTTCTAAACTCCTCTCCATCATACAGTGTAATGTGCTGCCAAATCCGCTAGAGGACACCAGAGCCTTTCCTTGCAAGTCATTGATCACGTGACCAGAGTCTTTTTACTTCATACGAAGCTCAGAATAATCGCAGGGGCGCAATTAACAGTTTTAAGGGGGTTATGCAAGACAGAATTATATATATATATATATATATATATATATATATATATATATATATATATATATATATATATATATAAAATATATGTGTGTATGTAATTTTAAACATTTTAAAAATAACTGGATATTCACTGAAACACAAACACTCAAACACACACACACACACACACACACACACACACACACACACACACTCTGTAATATTACAGAGCTCAGAGTCTCCAGTGTTGAGAAATCCAGAGATTCGTTCCCTCACATGTGAGAAAGAGCAGTGATGAAGAGCAGCTGGTAGGGGGTGGGGCTAGAGCGATCCTGAAGTACCGATCCATTCAATACTGGCGCTGTGCAGAGACGATCGATTCTATTTCTATAATATATTTATAATAAAGTCTTGTGTTGCTCTGTTTTAAATATATATCTCAATATTGCTGTTTCGTCTGGATCTTCTGTGAAAATCGTTTCATTTGCATCGATTTGAATCGATCAGTCAGAGAAAAATCAGGAACAGATTCAACACTTGCACAAAAATGGGACTTAATGTAAATATTGTGATCATAATTTCCACATTGAAAGAAAAAAACTATTGAGATTATTACTGGATCGTCATGGTGACTCCTGCTTTTATTAATTATGTTTTGATTTCATCAGATTATCCATTAGCATGTACTGTAGACTATGGAACGCTAAAGACGGAGCTGATTTTCTTTTTTATTACTAACAGTTTGCTAACATCGTCCTACCCGCTCATAGATTAGCAGAGGAGCTAGCTAGCATTCTTCTGTGTTTCGAGTAAATAACTTTATGTAAAATTAATAAACTTGTAAATGGAATATAGACAGTGCAGGCTCCAGCGCGGGTTTATTAAATACAAACACCAGATACACTGCATGGAGGTTCTGTTTTTTTATGTGAATCATAGCGTGTGTGTGAGAGAATGAATACGAGTCACACAAGATTACACACAACTCGGACTCTCTCTGATATTTTATTAGGATTTTTTTAGCGTTATTGTGGTTATGTCAACTTTATTACCATCAAACAGATGAAAGAATGCCGCAAAAGAGAGAGAGAGAGAGAGAGAGAGAGTTCCAGGTGTGAGCAGAGCTCGCACGCCCTTGAAGTCGACACACCAGGATGCGAACGTTCTGCGCTAAAAAAAAGCCTCGAATCGCATTAACACAGTATCTCATGGCGGTCTGATGTGTGAACACGTGTGTCCCGGAAATATGTTTATTTATATACCACGTAAT
Organism: Silurus meridionalis; assembly: GCF_014805685.1. Taxonomy (NCBI): domain Eukaryota; kingdom Metazoa; phylum Chordata; class Actinopteri; order Siluriformes; family Siluridae; genus Silurus; species Silurus meridionalis. The sequence continues at coordinate 17,114,577 of NC_060902.1, forward strand.
GAAGAACCTTTTTTTTTTTTTTTTTTACTTGAACCCTCCTGGTTATTACTTTCCGTTTAAAAAAAAAAGGAAAAAACAGGCATTTATTACTTCGGAAATATAAGAAAATTATTAATACTAATAAAACACAAGAACAGGAAAGAACGAAACGAAGACAAATCCATGAATAAATAAATAAACATTATAAATATATTACACATAATTCCCTTTTTGTGTAGAAATGGATGTGAATCACATGAAGCCCAGATTTCAGGACAAACACACACACACACACACACACACACACACACACACACTTGATCTTGATGACATCCATAAACACAGCCGCCACAAAACACAACCTCTGAAGCCTCGTCCATCCATTTTGCTACGTTTCTGTTCACCTAGCCGCTATGCTAGCTCCGAGAAGGCCCCGGTTGCTTGTGTGTGGAATGGAGCTCAATAACCTTAATAAAAAAAATCTATCCGTGTATTAATTCTAAACTTTTCAATAAAACGCTATGCTTGCTATTATGCTAGAATTAGCATTCCACCACGCGATGGTTGGAGACTGAGAAGATTTTCCTGATTGGTGCGATTTTCTGAAAACGCTATCGCATCAAAATCATTTAACATAAAAAAAATTAAAAATCATATATATTTTATATTTGAAGTAAACCCTAACGTGACACCACAGGAAGTTTGGTTGACGGATACGCGATTGTAAGCCATGCCCAGTGTCACAGAACTGTTTCAGCTCTCGCGCTGTGACACCAGCAACGTCCAAAACATGTAGCACTCTCCATGAGAGTGTCTAAAGTGTTCTTTGTATGTTAGCTGTATTAGTTAGCGAACTACCTGGCATGCACGTCCATCCACAGGTAGTCTGGCTACATTTGCTAGTATTTTCAAAGTTAGGTATTGCTTGGTTTTAGGTTGTTTGTTGACAGTGTTGAGGCCACACTGCGTTCACACGTTTTCATCGAGCCTGCGCAAATCTACGTCTTTGTGATATTCTAAACAGTGACTCTGTTTCTACTGTCTTTCTCGTTTGAAAACATCTTCTCAGGCAGTGCTAGTGTATACATACTTCTTATTGGTTGTATAGTGGGTTATTAGTTTTTATTGGTATTGTTAATTGTTTTAATTGTATGTAAGTTGTTCTCGAGTGTCATGTAAGGCGCCCCTAAATACAATAAATGTATTTAATATTATAATTATTATTATTTTTATTAATATAATTATTATGATTGTAACGAGCGTACGATCACGCTGAGTTATTTTGTTTTCGTAAAGATAGCTACGTCCAGCTGCTACGGCTTCTCATCCAAACACAATAAAAGCCTTGTCGTCTCCTACGACTGCGACTAGACTCACAGGACCACAGGACCCTTCCCATCAGCCTCTGCATGTCACATGACCTAGTCACCTGATCACTCCCACCTGTCCCTTGTTACCTTGTGTATTTGAGTCTCAGCTTGGACCTCACTCTGTGTTGCGCGTTTGTTTTGCACGGTTGTTGTTTTTATTGTTTTCAGTCTTTGTGTTCAGGTTCCTCTGATACTTTGGTACAGTCACTTTCGCCTGTTTACGTGACGGAACATCAGACCCAAGAACGGACTCAAAATGTGGCGCAAGGTGAGATTTACCTTCTAAACGATAGTGGTGACCATGTGACTAGGTCAGGTGACATGCAGTAGCTGATTAGAGTCTTTAACTGTATGTTTAAATCCTGAAAACGCCAACACAAGTATCGACAGCAGTGCCCATAAGATACCATGGGGAGGCGGTAGCATAATGGTAAAGGAATTGGACTTTGGATCTGAAGGCCGTGAGTTCAAATCCCAGCCTTAACAAGCTGGGGCCCTGAGCAAGGCCCTTAACCCCGTAGCTGCTTAGTTGTCCGAATGAGATAAATGCAAGTCTTTCTGGATAAAAGCATCTGCCATATGCCATAAAAATAAAGGTAAGAAACGCAAGTGACTTGTCAAAAGCTGGTAGTGTAAAGTAAGTGGCAACGTTTCAGCGTCCAGCACGACGCACCTCGGTAACGATAGACTAGGGCTAGGAGGCTGAAGCAGTCGTGAAGCGCTCAGGCGTGGTGAACTTCCCGATGCTAACACGAGCACGCCGAGGCCTTCTGAAGAGCGCAGGAGCGAACAGCAGGAACACGCGTCACAGTATCGCAGTAGGTCGACTATTGCTCTAGTTTATGCTGGACACACTCTCACTCCTGTCACTTCAACACACACACACATCTCCTCGGTCATGCCACCTGAAACCGAGACCCGGCTCATGAGATTTCCCTCGGACTTCATGCTATAATGCATGGAAATGTCGAAATAAATGTATATATGATGTAGATTCAAGTGACAAAATATATTACGATGTAAAATAAATGTAACAGAATTCTGTACAATGGACGAATAAATATTTGTAAATTAAAGAAGGTTATTTTATTGGACTATTATTAATGTAAATATTATAGAATTTATTTTTGTAAATAATATTATATATTTTTATTGGATGTGTAGTATGTAGGAGCGTGGACACAAAAACTGAGTATGTCAATAGCTTTGGGATTGAACACATAATTATTCAATAAATAAATAAATGAACAAACAAACGAACAATTCCGCTAGAAACATGGACAGACCCTCGATTTTTGGGCGGCCATCTTGGACAACCGCAATTTAGTTTTTTAAATATATTTTGGTATCAACACCAAAGCTCTGTCCGGCTCCGCCTCCCAAAATGGAACGTAGAGCTTCAATGTTCCAAAGTAATTTTTTGAGAATTAGACGCCTACACTGTACGATTTTTATGAGAGTAGAAGCTAAAATAAAAAGCACCCACAAGCTGCATGTCTTGGCTGAAGCTCCTGGTGAATCTCCAAATGCTGACTTCGAATGCATAGTGGCTAAAACAGTTCACACGTCACATTTAACTTACAAACAATAAAACTATACCGTCATTAGCATAGCGTTGCATGGCTTAGCCTAGCCTAGCCGAAACAAATCGGCGACTAACATGTAGCTTTTGTATGGTGTCTATAAAAATGTTCTAAAAGAATTCAATCGTTATCTCATAGGATGCCACAATAATCGTGTTGTGAGTATCGTACATTTGTTGGCAAAGCTAGCTCAGGCTAGCTGTGCATCCCGCTAGAGTGTAGCATGTAGCGCACTTCCCGTACCAATCTCATTGTATTATTTGGTGTTAAATATGTAATCGAAATGGCTAAACCAGGAGGGACTGAACTGTCCGTGTAAGGCCGATATTCAGACATATTTGAACATGTGGCAGGAAACGGAAATCGTAAAACGCATGCAGTTTTTTTTTTGGCTACGTCTCTGTGGACTCGAATATTAACAGACCGTATTTTTATTTTTTTTATTTTTTTAACAATCGCTAATGAGCCACGGCAAGTTTTCCTGAGCACAGGAGCGAAGCTGTACCCAGAGGTGCCAACATGGCTGGAGGCGTGTTGATGGGATCTTTTTTTTACAAACAGAGAGACCTGTGAAGCCACAGATGGGAAATGATTCGCTCAAACAGGAGCCAATCAGTACTTTTCCAATTCGGTGACTTCCCAATGAAGGGAATCATTTTCTGCTTGTGACAGCAGGAATGTCACAGAAGTCAGAGATTGTAAATACTACATCTTTACCAGTGAGTAATAATGTTGGCACCCCTGAGTAGCAACAAAAAGTGTAAGGCGTACATGAAAGAGTTACTTTACTCAAAAAATCAGAGTTTCGAAATTTCTCAAAGGATATATGTTTGTGTGTGTGTGTGTGTGTGTGTGTGTGTGTGTGTACGTAAAGTAATTCTAGAGTAAGTAACTGTGTATATCGTACGCGACATTTATGGCTTGTAAGATTAGCAAATACAAGAAAAGACGAAGCTCAAGAAAAGACATGGAGATGCTAATGTTAGCATGAGAGCGAAGCAGGCTCAGGTTGACCATGCTAAAGGCTAATTTACAGAGCTGAGGGTGTGCTGCGAGGGATGTAGGGGGTCGGAGGGACGACTGAGATACGGAGTTTAGCCGTTCTGCTCGTCCCCGGGCTGTGTGGCAAAGGGGAGGGGAGTTGGAGATTCGCCGTTGCACGATGAAGAAGCTTGTGCGTTAGATGCCTCCAGAACAGCAGGGGGCTCCGTGGAGGCCTGGGCTGGAGCCTGGGGGTTTTCCTGTGTTCCTCCTGCAGGGTCTGTAGCTCCCTCGCCAGGTTGAGCTGTAGCAGCAGATTGGTGGTGCTCTGGAGCCCGCAGCCTCTTCATGATGGTCGTGACTCTCACGGCTTTCTGAGGACAAAAAATAAAACAGATGAGAGGATCCAACTTTATATGACTGATTTCAGTTACACACATGATGTGTGTAAAGCACAATCTACACTTTTATGTGTGGAGGCCAAGGGTGCAGTCAGAGTTCCAAATCAATAGGTTTTCAAAAGTTTTGGAGCTCTACAGCATCAGATCTTCCACACTAACCCATGTTAAGCATATCTTCATGAAGCTGGCTTTGTGCATGGGGGCTTTGTCATGCTGGAAAGACCACATATGGCTGGAAAAGTCTGGTGTAAGGATCGTTATTTCCATCTAAATCAATAGCCAAATATTAGCTGAACATAAATAATGCTACCTTCCACTTGGCTCTTGCGAAGTTCTTCTCCATCTGTGCACAAACATTTTCCTTGATGTTCTTATCTGAGGCAGCGTTTCCTGATATCCTACAGAATAGAAATACAAATTCAGGTACGGCCAAGAAACCTCAAAACTCCTATTAATGACCTGCAATACAAAAGAAAACCTGCACGCCTCAGCATATCTTGTAAAAGTTGGCACTAAATGAAAAATGAGGTCAGTACCACTCGTGGTTGATGGCTTCCTGTGCTGTGAGTCTCTGATCCTGGTCGACTTCCATAAGACGTGCTACAAGACTTTTAGCTGCGAAGTGATGAAATGAAATGATTTAATTACAATCAAATCAATTAATAAATGGATAAATATATAGTGTCCGACTTCAGGCTGATTTAATGGTTTCTTTTTTGTCACCCGAGTCAGAGATTTCGTCCCAGTACGGCGAATCAAACTCGTAATCTCCTGCCAGAATTTTGCGAAACAGGTTCTTGTCATGGTTCTCGTAATCGTCGTCATCTGCGTCTTCGTAGAATGGAGGGTTGCCAGAAAGTCTGAAAAAAGAATGAATGTTCACTATTAAATACAGAAATTATATCCAGATCCTGCATTTTCCACACGCCCCTTTTCAGACCTTTGCTTTCCTTATATGGTTAAAGCTTCCTGTATTGGTGGTGCTGTTTAGTCATTGGTTCTTTCTGCATCTTGCTTTGTTTTGCTGCGGCTTTACATCCTCATCACTCTAACTCATCTCTTGCGGTGTTATTTTTTTTTGCATTAGTGCAAATCCAAATATTTGTGATTAGATACTTACAGTATGTACATGATCACTCCGAGAGCCCAGCAGTCCACGGCTCGGCCATATCTCTGTCTCCCAACAACTTCTGGAGCTACATGAGGCACAAAAGAAAAAAAGTCAAAAGTCTCTGTTAAGAATCGCGCTTTTACTCCAGTCCCAATAAACAACAAACTTCAATCGCAACACCAAACAGAGAAGAATCTCATGGACGCTGAAAGTACAAGGAACTTTGAATCAGCAGGACTGGAGCTGAGAATCACCACTGAACACTTCCAAAACTCTCAGATTACAGTTGATGTTATGTATTGTGTATGTGTGTACCGCTACCGAAGCAATGTATTATATTCTATACTTATCACTGATACGATCAGTGTCCGATCAAAACCTGGATTTTCAGTCATTTTTTGACAGTTAATTGGATTTTAAAGGGGTCTTTCTGGCAGGGAAACACTGATGAACATGCGTACATAGAATCGTCAGTGCTCCCCCCAGAGAAACAACTAAAGAACTTTTCTACCTGTTCTACAAGAGTGTACTTTCACACCATGTTTAATGCCTCCTACCCAGATACTCCGGAGTTCCACATGGTTCTTTGATGAGCCCGTTCTCAAGCTTAGCCAGGTGGAAATCACTGATGACTATTTTGGAGTGTTTCAGGCGGTTGTAATACACCAGGTTCTCCAGCTAAAACAAAAACAACACGAAATTGTCATTACTTTCAATTACAACAAATAATTGCGCATATGTTTGTCCAGCAGAGGGAGCATTGGCACGTGCCTTCAGATTGCGGTGGACGATGTTGAGCGAGTGTAGGTACGCCACGGCCTCTAGCACCTGCCGAACCACGTTGCTGGTGTCTTTCTCGGAGTAGTAGCCCTGGTCCAGGATCCAGTCAAACACCTCTCTACCTGTAGCACTGAAACGCAAATCGGAAAAAAACAAACGTCCGTCATGTCATCATGAACGTGAAGCTATTCTGTGCATACCGTGCAAATAAGGATTAGCGTCAAGGATTCGCTGATGTATAACATGCAGGAAATATAAGTGCCCAGGGAGGAAAATATACACCAGGGAATTAATTTTGCTGTAGAAATCTAACATATGCAAATCCAAAACCCAAACACTCAGAAAAGAACATGGTGGAAATGTCTTGTTAGATGAGTGTGAGAGAAAAAGTGTTTTGAAAGAGGGAGAAAGAAAGAGATATGTAGAGGAAGGTATAGACAGAGATTTCGGTACAGTCTTTTTATCTGACATATCCTCAGGCTACATGAGCCCAGGTTCCTCGAGATGTGCCTCAGCGCTGCAGGCTCAGCTGGAGAAAAGCAGAGCAGGGATTAAAGTGGAAATACGTCGTACATCATGACTGAAACTCTTTCTCGGAGTACTCGCTAAGTCCTAAAAGCACATTTATTGTAGCAGAGCTGCACCTTCACATAGCAAGAAAAAATCTTTGGACACCTGAGCATAAGATCGGTATGTGGTTTTCGAACATCACGTTCCACTTTTGGTCCCCATTCACTGTTAGAGTTCCTTCACTCTTCTGGGAAGATGCGCTCTTATTTTTTTAGTGTCCTTGTGGAGATTTGTGTGAGATTCAGCCAGTTTGTGAAGTCAGGTACTAGTGTAGGTGAGGTGAGCAGGCCTGGGGTGCAGTCAGCATGAACAATTCATCCCAAAGGTGTTTAGTAGGTTTGGAATCAGAGCTCCATCAGAGAGATGGAGATCTTCCTCTCCAACCCATGTAAAGCAGATCTTCATTTTTAAACAGGTTTGGGTCTCCTAGTTCAAGTAACAGGGAATAAAACCCAATACTTTTGTATATTCAGTGTATTCTGGTGTAAAAACACTTGTTTTATAAGCTATACTGTTATAAGCTGTTATAAGCCATCCATTGGGTTTTGATGGTTTTCTTGGATTAAAAATGTAACTGCTAAGAAGCACACTGTCAAAATCTAATTCTTATCAGGAACTTTGCTTCTTTTCCATTGCTTTTAGGTAAACAAGTTACATTTAGCCAATACAAGACAAAACTTTCAGACTGGCGTCTGCACTCACTTTCCTTATGATCGAGATTTGACTGCAGACTGTGAGGCAACAATCGAACACCTCTCAGTTTGATCTATTTCTGTGAGAGGACCCTGTCAGGTCACTGTTCCTGTGCTGATCACCGAATTCAGGGCAGGAAAATTGTGCAACCGTTCTGCGAATCCCAGTAAAGGTCCGTACACACGGTTTAACCACAAGGGAACCAGCACATGCTTGAGAAACGGAATATTCTGGTTTATTAAGGTGCATGTTGATGCCATAGTTGACCTAAAAACTATACTGATCTGAAGGATGCACAACTTACAGCTCCAAGAAGAGGTAATATTCCTTTCTCGTCTCGTAGACGTCCACAAGCTGGAGAATGTTAGGATGCTTCACCCTGAAACGAAAACATAAAATGAGGCACATGGTTTAGAAGAGGCGGTGAAGCAGAGAATTTTGTTTATACATGAACATCTAGTTTGGGATCAGTGATCAGTGATTAATCTCAGGATTTGAAATTAACCCCCAGGATTTGGTTTCCTTTTGGGATCCTTCACTTTTCTGTCACATGATCATTTACAGGTAAAGCAAACAGACAGGGTGAAGGATTCAGATGATTTACTGCTTCTGGGGCATGGATCTGTCTGTCAAAGTGAAGAAGGTGTAGCTACTGTATCTGTCAGGAGTGAAGGGAGTGTGGAAGATGTATTTTTCATTGAAGAAGGTGTGGCCTCTGTGTCTGTCATTCACGGTGAAGGGGGTGTGGCCTCAGTATCTGTCAGTCACAGTAAAGAAGGCATGGCCTCAGTATCTATCAGTCTCAGTGAAGGGGTTGTGGCCTCAGCATCTGTCTTCCTAAAGGAAGGAGGTCAGTATTTGTCTGTCACAGTACAGAAAGCGTGGCGTCTGTATAAGGTGACGGGGACTTAGCATGTGTTTATGTGTCTGTATCTTCCTCTTAATCCCAAACTCCTCGAAGCTCTTTCTCTTTCCATTAATCTGTTTATAGTTGAACCGAACTGATTCCATCACATCATACAGTAACAGCTCAGAGTCCAGTTCTAACGTTTCTCCTGGAAACAGAGACACACCCCCTTAATGACTGCGACACTGAGATGAAGCTTTCTAACGCTTTTCATCGGTGTATAAATCATAAAGATCATTCTGTAAAAGCAGTGTCTCTGACAGCTCTGCTGTTTTTTCACTACACTTTGCCTCCGATGCTCATTGATGTGCTATTATTACTCTCAAAGAGCAAAGCTTTTAGGAGATTACAAACGATGCTGAACGAAGGACACGTTACAGAGCAGGGGGCTGGTGAGAATCTCAGCCTGAAGGTCTCCCTGTTTGTAGCACCATGACGATCGTGAGCTTCAGCACAGAAATAGTCTGAGAACATCTGCTCCGTCTCTGCTTTTCTCACCACTCTGTCTTGTCAAAAGCGCCGCGTCTGCAATAAAGCACCCAGAGGCCACCACTGCTTCCAACAAACACCTTTGGAGTGTATTTTTCTTCCTCAATTTATAAAGGCATTGAATTGATATTTGGGGAAAAAATTAAAACGTGAAGTTTAATACACCCATTCTCTCTCTCTCTCTCTCTCTCTCTCTCTCTCTCTCTCTTTCTGGAGGTGCTCAGTAAACTCACATCTTCAGGATGAAAATCTCGTTCTTCGCAGCCTTGCGCACTTTCCTCCCGTCCTTCTTCAGGAACTTTTTGCAGGTGTACATTTTCGACGTCGTCTTGTCCTTGGCTCGGAAGATCTCGCAGAATTCTTCCCTTTAAGGAGAACAAACAATTGAACGCCGGAGGGAAAACAGGGATGAATGGTGACTTTCATGGTCGGGTATAAATGGTTACAAGGTCTAATTTAATAATACAGGGATCTACAATGGGGTGGATCTTTGAAGAGACAGGTTTGCTCTTGTATCTTTAGCGTGTATGACCTGGAGCACAATATGTTCATCTCCCAGGTAAATGATACACAAGTTAAAGGTACAGAACCTGCTGATATGTTTTGCATTTATTTTTAACTGTGAGTGTAAGACATAAGGATCTTGCTAAAATCATGGAAATCTTTCATTTAAAGTACACCGTCGCTGTGGACATAAGTATTGGGACACCTGACTTTTCCAGCTATATGTGGTTCTTCTCCAAACTGTTAGCACAAAGTTTGAGGCACACAGTTTTATAAGACGTGGATGTGGAAGCAAACAAATTTTTTCCTTCACTTGAACTACAAACCCCAAAATGTTCCAGCATAACAATGCTCCTGTGCACAAAACCATCTCCACGAAGATCTACTTTGAAGCTTTACATGGGTTGAAGTGGACTGCTATAAAGCTCTTTGGGATGCTATAGAGCACTCTAAAATTGTCTGGAACATCTTCCCAGAAGAATGGATGATATTCTAACAGCAAACGGGGACTAATTATGGAATGTGATGCTCAAAAAGCTTATAATCAGGTGTCCACAAAAACGTTTGTCTATCTAGTGTATGTATTAAAAAAGGCAGTTAGTGCGTTCTCACAGCCAGATCTTCAAGTTCAACAGGTGGCACGTTCTAACCTTCACGCTCTATGATTGGGAGCTGTAGAAAGAGCGAATGGTGAAAATTGGGAGATCAGTGGTGAAAAAATAGGAATAAAAATAGGTTTAAAAATCGAGTCTCTGGGGACACGACAGGACACGTCGGGTCGTTGTAATCTTTAATGGCCTACGCGACATTTACATCTGTATCCTTTCTGCATCAACAGACTCGTATTTCTATTTTACAGACTCAGGAACACTTACGATTTAACAATCTGGCCCAGATCATATCTGTCTGTGATTTCTGTGGGACTGTTGTAGTCCTTCTTCTCTCCGAGCGTTAAACAGCCAAAAGGCATGGCCCTCCTAGGGAGAGAGAGAGAGAGAGAGAGAGAGAGAGAGAGAGAGAGAGAGAGAGAGAGAGAGAGAGAGAGAGAGAGAGAGAGAATAAGAGAGGGTCATGAAATATCAAGGGACATAAAGAAAGATGGAGAAAAGAAAAAAACCTTTTATCTCTTCTATTCAAAACAAAACCCGCACCAATATCACCCCGAATCAATCAGTCATTTTATAGCATAATATTCCTCACTGCGATGCTCAGAGACAATCAGAGCTCATGTCCACGAGGGTCCGATCCGTCAGGGGAAATTAATACGGCGTCTGAATAGCGTTACTGTCTAAGATTCAGTAGCGTTAAGAAATAGAGCGCAGCGTCCTGGGACTCGTCAGCAGAAATAATTTAACCTGCATGACGCCCACAACAACATGAGGAGAAACAACAATGTCAGTGGAAAAGAGCAAAAGGAGGACGGAGAAGTGGAGAGACAATTGTGGATTCCTGAAATGAATTTCGGAAAGAATCTGCTTTTCCTTGACAAAACCCTCTGAGGATCACCAAAGAGATGAAATCAGAACAGAACAAATGCAGCATGTTGGACATTTCAAACAAGAAACATAAAATGAATCTGTAATATATTGAATTGCATCCCATCACATTTTTTCCTTTGAGAAGTGTTGAATCGTATCAGTAGCTGCATCGGTGGCTTTTGTTGGCTATGCATCGAGATGCGAGTCGCATCAGCCTCAGTTATGGAGATGCACATCCCTAATTTCCATCATTGTTAAAGGTTCTTAACTGTTCACTGATGGACACTTAAATGTAAAATTGTTCATGATGATTGCAGCCCAAAACCACTGGAAACAAACTATTACACTGTTTGCAGACCAAATCCATTTACATGATTCTCAACCTTCCACAGCTACCTCATGGATTTTCCCACTGTTCATGAGAAGAACAAACTCAGTGAGGAGAAGTACATACGGCGCCCAGATACCAAATTCACGGCCCGTCCCTGAAGATGTGCAGATGCTTTTTGAATTTTTAATGTAACAGTAAATAGACAAAAGGTAGGAGGCGCCGGCATGTTTTAAATATGAAGTATTTAGTAGTAGTATTATAGTAGTAGTCATTTTGGTGTAAGAGAATTTGGGGACATGACATTTCAGGAAAATAAAACTTTTTTAAAAGCAGGATGAAGATTTCTTTACATCCATCTCATAATCCTCTACAGCGCCACACACAATCCTTGTAAAGTAATGCGCATGCACACACACACACACACACACACACACACACACACACACACACACACATATATACACATATGGTTGGCTTTGGAAGTGATAGCACCATACTAGTGTTGTGTGTGTGTGTGTGTGTGTGTGTGTGTGTGTGTGTGTGTGTGTAAATGGCATCTGGCACGCGTTCAGATGCATAATTTTGTTATTATCAACCCACTCCATCTCCGAGGTCTCTGAATCCTTCTGAATCTCTGAGAGGAAAACAGAAATGGTGATCGATGTTGTAGGATTTGTAGAAATAGCCTCAGAAAAGGGAGATAAACTGAGAAAGAGAGAGAGAGAGAGAGAGAGAGAGAGAGTGACACACACACACACACACACACACACACACACACACACACACACACACACACCTGTGTCGTCTCTGTGGCGTGTTTCACTCACAAGGTCATTTTTTCTGTCAAGCCTCAGAGGTGTGTAATTCATTTAAGAACTTTTGTACAGATATCTGAAACCACACACACACACACACACACACACACACACACACACACACACACACACACACATCAAAGTTCTGGTATTTAATGCAGATAATTGGTTGGACCTGTGAATTGTCCCATAATCATTATCGTTATCCTGTTTCTTATCTACTCTCTCTCTCTCCTCTCACTTTCTTATTTCTCTCTCTTTCTCTCTCTCTTTCTCTCTCTCTTTCTCTCTCTCTCTGTTTTCTCTCTGTCTGTCTCTCTGTCTGATCACCTCTGTGTTCTGGCGATTCTTTTTTCTCGTACCTTGTTATTTTGCTCTCTGGCTGTCTTGGTCTGAGAGCTTGGTTGCAGAACTCCATCAGCTCAGTAGGTGAGTGCTCTTACTCTCCATCAGACACGAGTTACATCATGGAGGCGCAACACTTCAGTGTGGAGTCCAGCAGATTTCCCTCAAGTCCATCTCACAGTCTCTTTCATCTTCTCACTTATTTTCTCTCAGACATTTCATTAAATTGTGCTGCATCTGTGTACACTCGCAGTCCCCCTGTACTAATCCCCCACGCATTAATCCCACACATTAATCCCCCTGTACTAATCCCACACGCATTAATCCCCCTGTACTAATCCCACACGCATTAATCCTCCTGTACTAATCCCCCACGCATTAATCCCCCTGTACTAATCCCACACGCATTAATCCTCCTGTACTAATCCCACACGCATTAATCCTCCTGTACTAATCCCCCACGCATTAATCCTCCTGTACTAATCCCACACGCATTAATCCTCCTGTACTAATCCCCCACGCATTAATCCCACACACATTAATCCCCCTGTACTAATCCCACACGCATTAATCCTCCTGTACTAATCCCACACGCATTAATCCTCCTGTACTAATCCCACACGCATTAATCCTCCTGTACTAATCCCACACGCATTAATCCCACACACATTAATCCCCTGTACTAATCCCACACATTAATCCCCTGTACTAATCCCACACATTAATCCCACACATTAATCCCCTGTACTAATCCCATGCATTAATCCTCCTGTACTAATCCCCACGCATTAATCCACACATTAATCCCCTGTACTAATCCCACACATTAATCCTCCTGTACTAATCCCATGCATTAATCCTCCTGTACTAATCCCATGCATTAATCCCCTGTACTAATCCCACATTAATCCTCCTGTACTAATCCCACACACATTAATCCTCCTGTACTAATCCCACATGCATTAATCCTCCTGTACTAATTCCACATGCATTAATCCTCCTGTTCTAATCCCCCACGCATTAATCCTCCTGTACTAATCCCACATGCATTAATCCTCCTGTACTAATCCCACATGCATTAATCCTCCTGTACTAATCCCCCAGCATTAATCCTCCTGTACTAATCCACACATTAATCCTCCTGTACTAATCCACATGCATTAATCCTCCTGTACTAATCCCACATGCATTAATCCTCCTGTACTAATCCCCCACGCATTAATCCTCCTGTACTAATCCCACATGCATTAATCCTCCTGTACTAATCCCACATGCATTAATCCTCCTGTACTAATCCCACATGCATTAATCCTCCTGTACTAATCCCCCACGCATTAATCCTCCTGTACTAATCCCACATGCATTAATCCCCCTTTCACTAATCTGCACTAATAAGACTGACAGATACAGAGGCCACACCTCCTATTTTCTGCACTTTGATATTTTTTAAATGTAATTAAGTTAGTTATGTTTATTCTTTTGCTAAATAAATAAATATTGTTATAACTAAATACAGGTGATTATCACACCTGACCAGTAAATGTTTTTTTTTCCTCAGGTTGAGAACATGATGCAGTGCGACTCATCCCCAACACTGAGGTCCAGTCCAGATGTATTACTAATGCATCAGTACCTGTAACAGTAAGTTTATTTGTGAATATAACTGTAACAGTACGTAAATGTAAGTGTGACCATAAGTGTAACTAACTGTAACTGTGTGTAATTGTTGGTATAGCCGTGACTGTAACAGTAAGTATAAATGTAACAGTAAGTGTAACTGTACCTGTAACTGTAGGTGTAATTGTAAATGTAAATGTGAGTGTAACAGTAACTGTAAGTGTAAGGGTCACTATAAGTGTAAATATTAACTGTAACAGTAATTGTAACTATAACTAAGTGTAACTTTAAGTGAAAGTGCAAGTGTAACAGTAACTCTGAGTGTAAGTGTAACTGTACCTGTAACTGTAGGTGTAATTGTAACAGTAAATGTGACTGTATGTGTAACTGTACCTGTAACTGTAGGTGTAATTGTAACAGTAAATGTGAGTGTAAATGTAACTGTATGTGTAACTGTACCTGTAACTGTAACAGTAAATGTGGAAAACCAGTAAATGTAAATGTGAGTGTAAATGTAACTGTGTAAACTGTGTAAATATAACTGTAAGTGTAACAAACTGTACATGCCAATGTAACAGTAACTGTGAGTGTTACAGTAACTGTACGTGTATATAAGTGGCCGTGCATTTCAACCCCAGGCCTTCAGTGGTGTCCTACTTAAATCAATCCACCCCTGAATACCATTATTATGATGCCACAGGTATAGAAACTGTCAGTATTATAGAGAAGTGCAGTAGAACAGAGCGCTGCATCACACACAGGACCTCATACAGAGAGAATAAATTTTATCACTAAAGCAAGAAACACAATGAACACAATTCAACACGTCTCCTTTCACTGGAGCCACAACTGCACCTCCGCATACTTCATATGTGTAAATAGTAGTGTAATGTCCTCCTGCAATGCGAACCAGAAGTAATCAAACACTTAGGGAACATCTCTCCATAGGCATAAATGTTAAATTCTGTGAGCGGAGGTGACTCATGCAGAATCAGAAATAGCCGCCAGGTGGCGGTGTAACGAGCAGTACAGATCACTAAAACAGCAGCGAATAAGAAGTAGTGGAGCTCTAACAGGGAAATGAACAGGTAGTAGAACAAACACTCAAATCAGTTCTTTTGTGTTTTGGTTTTATTTTTGTGTTTACTTCTGATTAAGACTTGTAATGTAGAATTAGAGAAGTGATATTTAGTTTAATCCTGATGGTGGTCATGATGAGAGTTCAGAGGTCCAGGAAGCTTCCTCTGGTTTATTCCATGGTTGAAGTGTAAAATTCTGCTGTAGTTGAAGGTGTTTATTTGGACACTGTTGCTGTAATATACTGAATGTTCACCAAACTGTCTTCTAACTTGTCTACCCCGTGTGCACACCACAGGCAAGAAGTCTGTGCAGGAGGATCTGATCTGCTGCCTCAGCACTTGTGACCCAATAACCCGGGCATGGAGGGAACAAAGCGGAGGGGTGGAGGAGGATAAATCACGGCGGAGCCGGGCGTAAGCGTGGCACGAGCTCTAATTGAAGGCCCCGTTAGACTGCTGAGTCGGAGCCGAAGCCCTGAGGAGCGATCACCAGCTGTAAATTACAGCAGGTGTCACAGGGAAAGTGCTGTAGATGTAGGCATGGAGAGTGACTTCAGATCTGCAGTGGTGTTTGTCAACCCTTTTTCTCAAACACACACACACACACACACACACACCACACACACACCACACACGCACACTCACACACACACAGGCTCGAAGAAGAACTTCAATATTACCCTCACATCACTCCAGCGCATCCTGTCATGAAGAAGTGGAATGTTTTACAGTTTTTCCCCTCCGTACGCTTGGGATTTTTTACGGCCCCTTATATAAGCGCTTTATATAAGTTTAAAAATAGATAGCTGCTCGGTCAGCACGGACTCCAGCTGCGTCCCAGCATGAAAAAATGGATCTGCTATCAGGGTCTAAGAATGTTACGGGAATTCGGTTGACGTTGTTTAGAAGACCTTAAAGAGGTGGGCGGGGCTTCTCTCTAGAGTTTACAATATAGAGTTGAGTGAATATATCGATTTTTGCGCTGGTTCACTGGCACTGTTTTGACGTCGCAGAGGTTGATGATTTCCCTGTTTTTGGTTTTTAAGGGTGTGTGTGTGTGTGTGTGTGTGTGTGTGTGTGTTGTGTATTTGGGAGAGTTAAAGCAGTAGCTAGCGATCGCTCTCTGTTGGTGATGAGTGGAGGTTGGGTGGAAGTGACTTTACCTTTGTGTGATATCTACAGTCAGTAAGTGAGTAAGGGTGTGTTCATGTGTGTGTCTGAGTATGTTTGTGACTTGGACATGTATGTATGGATCTGTAAGTGTCTATATAGTAAGTGTGAGTGAGTGAGTGAGTGAGTGAGTGAGTGAGTGAGTGAGTGAGTGTGTGTGTGTGTATACATGCACATTTATTGCATTTGAACTGGATGTAGATCAGTAAGTAGTAAAGTGAGGGGAGTCGAACATGTTTTGTGCTTCATGTGCATTGTTACAGAGTGTTAGTGTTACAGAGTGTGTTAGTGTGTTAGTGTTGTATGTAGTCCCTCATCCCTGTGTAAAAATGTCACTCTTCCATTCAGTCCAGTTAAAAATCAGCTCTTATTGTTGTGTTTTCTCATAAGAGTGTGACAGAAGTTTATTGAGGTGTTAGAGATTCATACTCAGAGGCACCACCCTTTTAACATTATCTAAAGCAGGTTGTATTACAGATCGGAGTTACTTCCCACCTTCATCGTGCAGGTTGATGGAAAAACTCAGACTCTGTGTTTGTTCTGCTGCTCAATGTAACGCCTTCTGAAGATCAACCTTCTGGGATTCCTCTTCCCTGGATGTGATCAAAGTCTGCCTTGCTTGGCATCTAGAGCTCCTCCCACTTATCCAGTCCCTCCCACTCCTTCAGCTCCTCCCAGTTTCATTCAGCTTTTTTTTTTTTTTTTTTTTTACATTAGATATCCTTTTAAAAGATAAACCCCCCAAAAAAAGGAGTTCAGTGTGCAGGTCTTGGTGGTGATGTGGTAAAGGCCTTGCTTCTCACCCGTGAGGTTGTTGGTTCGAATCCCGCAAGGGTTTATGTGTGGATAATAGTGAGAGGCAAAAGAGGCTGGTTGGCAAGGGTGAGAGGAGTGGAAAGGAAAGGAGAGGAGAGGAGAGGAGAGAAGTGGGAGGTTAAAGAGGAGGGTGAAGAGTGAGCAGATGAAAAAGGTAGTAGTTTCTTTTAAGACTCTATTCTTTTGGGTTTGCCTGGAAGTTTATGGCTTTTTTAAATCATTTTTTTCCTCTTGTAGTTCACCCCACTTTGCTGGGCCCAGGGAGCCCCAGCTCTCCCTTGTCATCAACCCCACCTCTCTCTCTCTCTTTCTGTGTGTGTGTTACCCTTGTTGGGGATGACTGCCCCATTCACTCTGGTTCATCACACTGTCCTGCCTGCTCTATTTCCGCCACGCTGACCGCCCCACTCAGCGTGCGCCCGTTCCGCCGCGCTGACCGCCCCACTCAGCGTCGCCCGTTCCGCCGCTGACCGCCCCACTCAGCGTGCGCCCGTTCCGCCGCGCTGACCGCCCCACTCAGCGTGCGCCCGTTCCGCCGCGCTGACCGCCCCACTCAGCGTGCGCCCGTTCCACCACGCAGTACTCAGTCTGCACCATTTCCGCCACACTGACCACCATACTTGGTTTTCGCCACACTCACTTTTGGTCCTTTAAACACCCCATTTGCTGCCATTGACCATGTATTGACTCATTGTAGCTTTGACCTGGAGTTTGATACCACGACCTCTAGATCCAGAGGCAACTGTCAATCCACTGAGCCACAGAGCTCATAACGAAACCTGCTCTTTAAAGACAATTCTCTTCTACATTCAGGTTATAAGTCAGAAAGACACTAAAAGTGGATTTGAACCACAGACCTACTACATCAAGGAGCATTACTCGACCCACTACATTACGTTCATGGAGCTTTTTATCAGTCTCACTTACACAACTACCATGGACATAAAACCAACGTGTCATTATTGTTGGTTAAAAAGAAAAATAGTGTGGTTGGTTTTGAACCTACAACCTTTTGCATTAAAGAGCATTGTTCTAACCACTGTGCTATGGAGAGGTTGTGATGGTGTGGGGGTAAATTTGGTACATTAGCAGAATGCCTTTCTTTAACAGTTTGATAAAATATAAACAACCATTAGAAAAAAGTTCACTTAACATGGACTCAAGCCTACGCCTTACTGCACCAGAGAGCATCGCTCTAGCCATTGTACTACGGAAGAATGATGGTGCAGCTCCTCATTACAATTTTTAAAATACAACAAACATTTTAAGAGGTTAAAGCAATGTTAGGAATGTTACTAAATTCTCTTTTATCAGTTATTAACAGAAAAGAAACCAACAGGAGACTCAAACCTCCAATTTCATTCCGTCTCACATTTACAACTATTAAGAACATGAAAAAAATTAAAAGTTTAACATAAACAAGTTAAGAAGTAATGAGGTGAGTTGAGGTTTGAACCTGAAACCTCTCACATGGAGAAAACTCAAGTCTAACCACTGTTCTACAGAAAGCGTGGGGGCTGATGGGTACATTTGGTACATAAGCAGAACGCCTTTTTTAAAGTTAAATAGAAAAGAAACATAAAAAACGAGCAAAATTAACACTTGAGTGTTTTCCAGAAACATAAACAAAAGATCTGTTTCACATCAAGGTGATCAGAAGAAAAGCAACTAAAGCAGATTTGAACCTTCAACGTGCAGCACCAGAAAGAGTTCATTTACCCACTGGACTGTAGGAGAGCAGCGACAGCGGCGCTGAAAATTTGGCCTTTTGTCCTCCGTTAACCAAAACCACAACCAGAGTTTTTTATTATAATAATTTGGTGCTCAAGTTGTTTTGTATCTTCAGCTTCAGCTTCTTCCCTGTAGGTTGAGGACTGTTCAGTGATGTAAAGCTGCAGGAACTGTAACGCTCCACACCAACACCAGTCCAAACCAACCTGCTAGATTCAGTCTGTTCTACTGATGTGATCATGTGGAGAAGATTCTGGAATCGTTTCTACCTACTTTTATTTCTAATGATGCTTCTTACTTTCTTCTGATTGAAGGTAATAAAGGCTTGATAATTATTAACACACCTTTATAAACAGCCTACTGACCATGGGTGTGTGTGTGTGTAGATAGATAGATAGATAGATAGATAGATAGATAGATAGATAGATAGATAGATAGATGATAGATAGATAGATAGATAGATAGATAGATAGATAGATAGATAGATAGATAGATAGATAGATAGATAGATAGATAGATAGATAGATAGATAGATAGATAGATAGACACACTCTTCCAGTGAGTATGTGAATGGAGCACAGAGTAACCACCTAAAGCAGAAGTTACCCACAATGCATTGCAGTTTGAGCCAGTTGTTTTTTTGCAGCATTGTTATCGATTATGGTAGGTAGATTTTTCAGGCCTATGTTACAACTGATGTGTGAAACTTCACGAAACAGCTTATGAATTGATCCTAGAATGAGTGAATTATCTGACTCTGGATAGTGTGTGTAGCTCAACACAATACTGTTGTTGTCATTGTTGTTGCTGTAATGCTTTAGCTCACCAAACTGCTTTACAGGACTAAACTAAATTCTTGTCCCACATTTCAACCCTCATGAGAAGGAACTGAAAATGAATATGAAGGCCAGAAGGAGAGGGAAACGAAAGAGGAGAAAGTCACATTCAACCTACTCAACACCCAACTCTTATTATGACTTATTGTTCTAAAGACCTGGATGGGGTTTGGTCCAACAATCTCTATAACCTGAGACAATAAAAGCCAAGCATCCGAGCCACAGAACGACTACCCGAGCCTCACCATTTTAGATTTATATATGCAGGATATTAAGTAGAATTGACTTCTACTCAAGACTTGAACGAGCAACACACAGCATCAGAAATCTGCATTTTATCCCCCACACTTCAGCAGACCAACAGTGATTATGGGCTAATTAAAGTTTTGTATATTTATAATTTACTAGCTGCTGGATTTTGGCAATTATCATCCATACAAGCGTGTACTCAGAGCACTCCAACTGCACAGAATGAGGTTTTATAAAAGGACAACAGAGACAGATAGCTGATAAAAGTAGAGTTTATTAAAAAGAGGAAATCAGGACATTTATTTATTCAACCAGGAATAACAGCTAAAAAATGAGCTCACAGACATTAAAACAAACAAATTAAAAAAAGACCAAAAAAAACTGTTCTACAGCTTCATAACTGACTGCAGTGGGAGTCTCACAAATGGTAAGGCCTTCTGTTAATTACCCATAAAGCCTTAGGACTATGTAAATATCACCACCTCTGATTGGACGCCACACACAGGTTTATCCAACCCAAATTTACAACACAATCTTTTACTGCATTTGATCCAGAGAGACTTACAACTATCCTGAGCAGCTACGGGGCTAAGGGCCTTGCTCAAGGGCCCAGAAATGGCAACTTGGTGTTAACCAGTAATTTACCACCTCCTCAAACATTTACCTGTTCTCAGCTACACCACAGCAACACCCTGAAACTGTCTCTATTTTGTCAGAAAATCCAAATTATACCATGTGATATAAATCTGGGTGAGGTTTCATTAATCCTTCACAAAGATCTCATGTTGACCGATGGCTCCATTTACATCTTTCCGGACATTTCCGCAGAACAGAGTTCATATCTGGCTCTCAAATTGAACCCATTGTTCATGATTCAGGAAATGAAACATGGATTCGCTGATTTCTTAAGCCATTTTCCAAGGCACTGGAAGTCATTTGAGAAGAAAATCAATAGCGTAACCAATTAATGGATTGTGTTCCCAGCAAACCGCTCCCTAATAAGCTCCCGTCGTTTCTCAAAGCTCCCGAAGCCTGGAGGGCCGATTAGCCCGACTAGCGGTCATTAGAGTGACGTGACGTTCATTAAGATACGTTAACAGAAGAACCCTATTGAGTAACAGGATGTGTGGTGATGGATATACAGAGGCTCTGAAATCTAGAAGTTGGAGGAGTGTGAGTCAGAGGTCAGCAGGCCTGCTGTGGAGGCGTCTACCTGCTCTGCTGCATGTTCCACAGGGCTTCGAGCTGCTTTATTTACTGTGAGAACGAAGGTGTATGATGGCCTGCAGCTCAGAACACCAGCGCTGACATCACACTCACTGGGCTTACACAAGTCCACAACTAACTTTGTGTACAGTACAGGGATTTTATTAGGTCTAGGAACTTTCGCAAAGAAAACACAACAAGCAAGAAAGAAAAACTTCTGTAGCTGGTGTGACAGAACATTACAAACTAAATGAAAATTAGTGATGTCACGTTCATAAATTATTTGTTCTTTTTGAACGAGTCTTTAATCATCATCAAGCACCCTAATCACCCCAGTAACTGTCTGTTCAGTCTGCTGCCATCAGACAAGAGTTTCCACTGTCTACTGGCCAAATCTGAGAGGCTTAGGAGGAGCTTCTTCCCATAAGCCATCAGACTTCTCAATGCCAGCATGCCCATATTACCTATCCCATAAGTCTTCATTCTGCAGCTGCACACTGCACCTTACAGTGTCTTAATTAATGCCGTTAGCACATCGAAATATATTTGCATCTTTTTAGGCCCACAATCGTTATATAATATATTCTCTCATATCTTCTCGTACTTCTTTCTTTTTCTCTCCTTATTCTTATATGATTAATATTTATAGACTTTACTTAATGCGCGATTTCTGAGGGTCCAATCGGGTTTTCACGTCACTGCAAGTTGTATCTTGTATATAACCATGTTTGTGACAAATAAACAATCTCGAATCTTGAATCTAATGTGACTCAGAAGAACGAGGCGTCTTAAAGAGTGATTGATTCATTTTCCAGGCCTTCATATCATTTCCCATAAACCACTGCGACTATGCAAATGATTGTCTCTTTGATGATTGTCTGATTGTCTCTCACAAATTCAGCTCAACCAATATAACAACACAAACATCTCTCACTTTCAACCACAACACAATAAAACACTGACATTTTACATATTATTTTAAAAAATCCCACTGAAAAATCAGTAGAAGAATAATGATTACATTTATTCAGAATATGAATAACTTCATAGTGTATATTTATTCAGTAAATAATCATTAATTTATTATTATTCATTTTATAATTATACATATTACTGTCTAATATGTAATCATAAACCATTCTTTCAACACACACAATAATTTATGCATATTTTTTTTATTTTACGCAGGTAACACAAGTGCACTGTAACCATAACAACATACCATGCTGACTGTAATCCAAAAAAAAATAAAAAAAACAACTGGTTGCTCTCTTTATTAATAAAACGTTGATGAGAATTATTTATAATAACAGACAAAGTCTGGACTGTTCCGTGTGCAGCAGGGCGAAACAGAAGTGCCTCAGACACAAGGTTTTAAAATCATTTTATACAGAATTCAACACTCGCCAATCAGATTTCAGATTTGAAGCTGTCGCTTTATAATAACATTTTACCCACAGCCATAAAGTTGTTTTTTTTTCTCCCTGTAATGGCTTTTACTGGGAAGGAAATGGATTGCAGACGGTGTAATTTAATCCGGGATCTTCAAGGGTCAAACTCTCAGAGCTGAAAATACTTCGCATTTCAAGTCAATATCACACTGTAGAGTTGCAGCTCGGCTGCAGGTCCAGGATTCGACTAAAAGCACAGCAGCAGTTACTTAATTTGGAGTCAGTGGCATCAACTGTGTGATAAACACCGACTTCTTTTGGTGCTAAAGAGTGATCAGTCTTCCCATTGGTAATTATTGGGCTGCATTAACATGCCCTATGGGCGGCGATACATTATCTTTATTGGATTGCTGGTGGAGTTGAGCGTTCCTCAGATCTAAACCTGGAGGCCTGCATAACTAATGAAAGGCTTGACTGAAATGGAATCTCAAGAAAATCCACAATCTTGTCTTGTGTTCTGGTATAGAAGCTTGTTTATATAACATCACCTCCGACTGTTACACTGGAGACTCCTTCCATAACTGTTTCAAAAACATCTCACAGTGAACATCTCCATATCAACGACTGTACAGTTTTCTTGGATGAATAACAGCTATGATAAACAACTTGTTACACTGATTACAGCCATTATGTAACAAATGATCCTTTGATACAGCATGTGTTTTTACAAAGGTACATTTTCATTCCTTTATTTAAAAAAATCTTCGGATGTTTCTGATGCTCTCATTACCTTCCCGAAGTAAACGGGGGCCGGATCTGTAAGTGCTCGGTTTATGGACAGAGCACAAGAGCCGAGAGCTGCCGTAATTAGATTGGCTGTTGCTTCCAAACACATTATCCCGCACCGAGGCGGCCAAAGTCATACATTTCACAAGACTTGAAATATATCCTTGGCCCGTGGTGCCACTGTGGCGGCGCCAACAGGAAATAAGCAAGCCAAGCAGTCCCCTTCAACAGCCACCTTCATTTTAACCTTCAGATATCAGAGCTTAAGTAGCGCTAATGAATTAGACTTTCCACAAGCTTTTCTGAAATTTCCGGATAAAGCTTGTTTTTTTGTTTTTGTTGTTTTATAAAACTATCCAGACTTTGAACAGGATTAAAGATCAATTGAGATCAACAAAATCAAAATGTCTGAACATTTCCATAAAACCACGTCTGATTTTTTGTAGCTCACATGTTAACCTCAAGTTTATCAAACAGCAACAAAACATTTAGAAGATAAACACGTTTAAAATCCCCTTAGCAATATAGATCGCCAATTTTACTGCCATCACACAACAGTTCAGAGTCTCTAGCCAATCAAATGCTCTCTAGGTTCTAAAGTGTTTCCTCCCTCAACATCCTTTTAGGTAACCCTGTTGTGAGGCTTATCCCTAGCTAAAAGAGGAGAGGAGGCACTTGGTATGTCCAAAAACTGACTTTCTGTTTCAATGGAAAACTATATTTATGTTTACATTATGGCATTCACTCTTATCCAGAGTCACTTACAATAAGCAGTTGAGGCTCAAGGGCCTTGCTCAAGGGTCCAGCAGTGGCTGGGATTTAAACTTCCAAATCAGCATCCAATGATTACACCACCAAGCGACCACTTTCCCTGTGCTAAATCATGCAGTGGGGTTCAGGGTACTTCAAGGTTAATTCAAATATATTTTCATGACTTGAAGTTAAATTGGAAAAGATATAAAGCAGAAAATAGTTCAGACAAAAAGCAGCTACAGAGATCATCTCAGCTCGTAGCACTGTGTGACACATTCATATCGATTTCCAGTGCTGCATTTAGGAGAAAATTAGCGATTTGCGTAGGCCTTTGCCTTTCAGACCTGAGCAGAAACCCGTTATAAAGTTTTCCATAAACAACTTCAGCTAAAATGTTGTAAAAGATATTTGATCAATTGATCACCATTTCATTGTGTTGTTATTGTTAGCATTCTCTGGTGTACACTTCATACCTGCTTCCAGGGTGATAATATTAAACACTTTTATTCTCTCTGGGTTACAGAGGCAGTGTTACTCTGATGAGTGAAGATTATTTAAAAAAAATTATAAAAGAAAGAAAAACTATTAGACTACAGAACAATGAGTCATTGTACAGTAATACTCAAATTCTGTGTAAAAGAAACAGTATATAATATTCTCTATAGTGCAGAGAGAGCAGAGGTGACAGATGTTTTATCTGATGAGAGCTTTTTAAATGTGATTTTGATCGCAAAAAGCGTTCGTGACTCATCTTTTCTTCCATTCCTTAATGATTATGGAGCTTGAAGTAGCTCTGTGTTGTGTTGTGTAGCTCTGTGTTGTGTAGCTCTGTGTTGTGTTATGTAGCTCTGTGTTGTGTTGTAGCTCTGTGTTGTGTTATGTAGCTCTGTGTTGTGTTATGTAGCTCTGTGTTGTTATGTAGCTCTGTGTTATGTAGCTCTGTGTGTTATGTAGCTCTGTGTTGTGTTATGTAGCTCTGTGTTGTGTTATGTAGCTCTGTGTTGTGTAGCTCTGTTTCCTGTTATGTAGCTCTGTGTTGTGTTATGTAGCTCTGTGTCATGTTATGTAGCTCTGTGTCGTGTTATGTAGCTCTGTGTCCTGTTATGTAGCTCTGTGTTGTGTTATGTAGCTCTGTGTCATGTTATGTAGCTCTGTGTCGTGTTATGTAGCTCTGTGTCCTGTTATGTAGCTCTGTGTTGTGTTATGTAGCTCTGTTTCCTGTTATGTAGCTCTGTGTTGTGTTATGTAGCTCTGTGTTGTGTTATGTAGCTCTGTGTTGTGTTATGTAGCTCTGTGTTGTGTTATGTAGCTCTGTGTCATGTGATGTAGCTCTGTGTTGTGTTATGTAGCTCTGTGTTCTGTTATGTAGCTCTGTGTCCTGTGATGTAGCTCTGTGTTGTGTAGCTCTGTGTTGTGTTATGTAGCTCTGTGTTGTGTTATGTAGCTCTGTGTTGTGTTATGTAGCTCTGTGTTGTGTTATGTAGCTCTGTTGTGTTATGTAGCTCTGTGTGTGTTATGTAGCTCTGTGTTGTGTATGTAGCTCTGTGTCCTGTGATGTAGCTCTGTGTTGTGTTATGTAGCTCTGTGTTGTGTTATGTAGCTCTGTGTCCTGTGATGTAGCTCTGTGTTGTGTTATGTAGCTCTGTGTTGTGTTATGTAGCTCTGTGTCATGTGATGTAGCTCTGTGTTCTGTTATGTAGCTCTGTGTCCTGTGATGTAGCTCTGTGTTGTGTTATGTAGCTCTGTGTTCTGTTATGTAGCTCTGTGTTCTGTTATGTAGCTCTGTGTCCTGTGATGTAGCTCTGTGTTCTGTGAAGTAGCTCTAGGGTTGAGCTCATCGAAGGTCCTGCCTGATCTCTAATCATTTTTCAGTGAACACCTCTAACGAATCGTTGCAGCATTGCCGTATGTCAAACGTACGTCGTGTCAAAAGTCTTTGTGGCAGATTTGCCCAGTTTTACCTCGTGAGTATAAAATACTAAAATAGTAACAGTGAAGGTAAATCAGATAAAACATATTTGATGGTGAAATTACGAAGCTTATCACCATATTTACCAAAAATTGACCTTGCGGTGAAGCGGATCACTCGAATCAGGTGTGCTGGAGAAGAAAAAGCACTCCAGGCAAATAAGCATGAATCCTGGCTAGCGTAGGCCTGACAGGAGAAGCTCTGTTCGTTAGCGCTCGAGCACGCTGGTGCACAAGGTTAATAAGAGCTACAGAGGTTCATCTGCTCCATGAAACCCGCAACACAAACATCTGCACTCCGGCTAGAGTGAAACACTGTGTGTGTGTGTGTGTGTGTGTGTAAAAGAGATTCAAGGGCTCCCACATGACACACTCTGGGCTTTCTGTTCTCGTGTTAATCAGTGTTGTCGTGTCATTTCCCCGGACGGAAATCAGACAGAGGGAAACATAAGGGTAAATAAGACAAGCGACATGAAGAGGATCTGCATCAGAGTGGGTGAATGTGAGGAAAAAGAGAGAGGAAAAAGTGAGAGAGAGACAGAAATAGATAGAGAGGTATGAGTCACCAAGTGGATGGGGGTCGAAGTTTAGTGAGGTGGGATGTGAAGAGCACTAAGTGAGAAAGGTGTGAAGCTGCTCCAGTAATAAAGGGGAACGCCCACACGCCATCCTCTACACTAAATCACTGTACCAAGCACCTCTTACAGTGTGTGTGTGTGTGTGTGTGTGTGTGTGTGTGTGTGTGTGTGTGTGTGAGAAGGCAGGCAGGACAGAATGCGAACAGCCACTTACAGCTCTGAAACAGATCCTGCTGAACATACAGCTTCACCAAACCTCGGAATGACTGAGTCAGGAAAGTGGAGCTCGTTTTCTCCTGTTTCCTACAAATCCAACCTCCAAATCACTGCTAACATCAACCCTGTTCTCAGGATTCATTTACAATTACACTGATACACTACATGGAGAAAAGTTCTTGGACACCTGAGCATAAGATTATGCTTTAAAAAAAAACAACAACATTCCATTCCACATGAATCCCTATTTGCTGAACCTCTACTCTTTTGGGAAGATGTTTCACTAGATTTTGTGGAGATTCGAGCTCGTTGAGCCACAAGGGTGCCAAGACAGGTACTTGAGGTGGGGAGCCCTGGGGTGCATTCCAATCTATCCAAATAGTGTAGGATCGAGGTCAGAGCTCTACAGCAGGAGATCTTCCACTCCAAACCATGGAAAGCAGATCTTCATGGAGGTTTGCGTCTGCTAGTTCAGGTGAAGGAAAAGTTTCCACCATTTCCCACTTTGGGGCAACACATTGGAGAACGTCATAGAGCTGGAAAAGTGCAATACATATATATATGATGTACTCAGAACTTCATTCCAAACCACTTTCAGGATCAGCTGTGTGAGTCTGCATGGTCCGGGGTTCGAAGCCCACGCGGGGTAACACACAGGAGTGCCGGGTGAGATCTCAGGGGCAGATAAAGCGTCACGGTTCGTCTGACACCTCACCGTTTTAGCAGCGGTGTGAATCTCCAACTCTGCATTTCATTTTTTTTTCACATGCTAATCAGAGCGTCCTGCTTTAAGGCCTGTTGTGTGTCTGGATCTATTTTTTTTTTTTTTCCGTTGCCGTGGATACGGCCCTTCGCTGGTGCATTTGCTGCACGGTTCCAGTAACGAAGAGCACGAGGATAAATCACATGCTTTCCTTTTTTTTCCCTGAGCAGGGCGGAGAGGAGGATGTACGGCGTGTTATGCGTGGCTAAATTTAGGCGCCTCCCGCTCTTGTGATGGTCTCGAAGAATTCGGAAGGAGAAAAAAAATGTATTGTTGTTTTTGTTTTTAATCTGAAACACTGCAAAATAGTGCACAGAGAAGCACATGGATCTCACACAGTGTGGGCAGAATGAAGGAATTAGAGCAGGCACTGTTGCATGAGCTTCTACACACACACACTCACACACGCGACTGATGGTACACTCCAGCCATCTGCGTGATGTCGTAATAGATTTGCAGTGTTTTATAAACTCAGCAACTTCAGAGGCTGCTGAAAGCTATGAACTCGGACGCATCGAATATTACAATCATATTCATAGAGAAGAAGCAGGAGCACAGGTTCTTCACCATCCTGCTTACCTCGAAATATGCTGTGTTTTGGAGCATATTATGGAAAATAAAAAAATAATCCCTGGTCAGATTTTTTCATTTTCCTCCAAATGTATGTATGATGCAAACTTCTACAAACCAACACGCTTCAGCAAATCTCAGTTTCTAGGCTTTGTAGAATCCGATATTCTTCTGTAGTAAAAGAAACGGAGACACGTCTCAAGAAGCTTTACAGAGATGAAGAGGGTTATAAGGCCAGAATGTAGAACATAAGTTTGTTCCTTATAATTATACATTTATTCCAAATGAGTGAACCAGTGGTGACTGTGGTGAAGGAAAAACTTCCTGAGATGGCACAAGGAAGAAACCTTGAGAGTAACCAGACTCAAAAGGGAACCTCATCCTAATCCCCAAATCTCCATTCATTACTGTTCCATCATTTCTGAGGTGTTCTGGTCAGTGAGCGGTGCTTAAATGCAGAACTGTTCATGCTGTGGTCCTGAGGCCATTGTCGCAGCCTGTTGCTCTTAACTACAGTCCAAATCCATTCTTAAAGATCTAGAGTCGCTCAAGAACTTCATGGATCTTTAGTGTGTTGATGTGGAACCGTCCTCAGCTGAACAGTGATCTCTAAGTTCTCTAAGGAGATCTGTGTGAGAAAGCTGAAGTAGGATTGTTTCCGTGGAATATGTTCACGTGAAAGTAGTACATAAGGTCGGTACGTGCCTTTTCAACATTTTATTCCACATTTGCTGTTATAAAAACCTCCACTCTTCTGGGAAGATGTTCCACTAGATTTTGGAGTGTGCCTGTGAAGATTTGTGGAGATTTTTTCAGCCACAAGGATGTTAGCACAGTCAGCTAATGATGTAGGTGAGAAGGTGAGGACACCTGTGGTGAAGTCAGCATGAAAAATTCATCGCAAAGGTGTTCAACAGGGTTGGAGCTCTTGAGCAGGAGATCTTCCACTCCACCCCTCTGTAAAGCATATCTTCATGGAGCTGGTTTTGTGCATAAAGGCTTCAACTTCGGGGAAGAACCACAAATGGCTGGAAAAGTCAGGTGTCCCCATACTTTCGTCAGTACTGTATGTTGTATATTATATTTTGTTAATTATATCAATGTTGAAATGAATGTTATTTCTAACGATATCACAAGGCACAGGTGCCTCCTTAAAAGACTCGAGTCTTAGTAATAACATTGATTTCACAGTTTCAGAAGAAAAGCACGGTGAAAATATGGGATTTATATCAACATATATCACTTTTCTTTTTACTTTTCCATATAGACGACCAGATTTTCTCGAAATCTCGCACTGAAGCACGCGTTTGGACGAGACACCTGATAGAGGAGAAGATAATCAGACATAATAAACACTGATTTTATTTATAGTGTTAGAGAACTTCTAAAGTTCTGGGATACTGTTTCTCTCTTGAGTGATTGATGTACCTCAGTGTGACTACAGTCACATCGATAAAACAAGATCATTGTTTACAACGACTGAAAAAAAAAAAATTTCATTCGTCTTTCGCTTTACTGACTTTTTATTTCATTTTTTTTACTTCTTCGGAATCTGATGAAAAGTTTGGAATTTTTGTACTTAAAATTATTTTATAAAAAAATGTAATTATGCTCAAATGAACTAAAAGAATGAAATGACTGGAATAAAGATTTCTTTGTTCTGCTGAACGAGATTCGAAAGTCAGTAAAATGATCCCTTCTTCCCATTACAAGTGTGTGTGTGTGTGTGTGTGTGTGTGTGTGTGTGAGAGAGAGAGACAGACTGCTCAGCACTAACAGTTTGCTCATGTACCTATCGACACTCGTCCGACTCGTCTGTTTTTCTTTGAGGCTTTTGGAGCAGGAACAGGAAAACACACACACACACACACACACACACACACACACACACACACACACACACACACGAGGAGGTAACTTGTGCGAAACAAATGCGCTCTCCTAACAGACCGTGAAATGGAGCAACATCATATGGTCGAGAAGTAACGAGGGAAATAACAGAAAGAAACTGCAACAGATTGCATTCGGAGGCTTTGAGTCTGTGTGACTTGTTAAAAAAAAAATACAATATTTTTGTACCACAGCCACAGAGGGCTATGAAGAATAAGCATGCATCAGGTTGCTGAGTATTTACTAGACATCTCCCTCCCTCTCCATTTCTCTCTCTCTTCCTGCCAGCCAGCCCACGCAAATCTTACATATAAGTGGTGTACCACAGAGTCCATGCGCCTTTTTTTGCCTGATTCGGGCCTTTTTTTTTCCTCTTACGGAAATCCACTACTGCCTCCTACATGCTGTAGAAAAGGCAGCGCTGCTGAGGCGTTATTAATTACAATGCTGCATGCTCCTGGTCAATAAGTCATTCTGGGTTAATAATGATCTTTTCTGTTCATTAGCACCAACTGCTCCATTTCTTTTCACCAGAGAGGAAATAACTGGCAAAGTTTCACCACCAGAAGCTTTTGGTGGAAGGACAGTTTGAGAATCCGCCTCTTACAGTGTCTCGGCGAGGTGATTAGTGACCGGACACGTCAACTGGTGTCACAAATTAAGCAGAAAAATGAAGTGCTAGAACATGTTCAGGAGGAATAAGAACACTGAGTGCACCACAGGCCTTCTCAGCTCACCTACATCAGTACCTGAGTTCACTAACACCCATGTGGCCGAATGAGCACAGATCTCCACAAGCACACTCCATCCAGTGGAACATCTTCCCAGAAGAATGGAAGTTTTTAGAAGAGCAAATGGGAACTAAATGTGGAATGGTGAGATGATCAAAAAAGCACAGTGGAACAATTTAGTGGCGCATCTAGTGAAACATCCTCCCATAAGAAGTGAACTAAATGTGGAATGGGATGTTCAAAAAAGCACAGTGGAACATCTAGTGGAATATCTTCTCTAGTGGAGTCTAGTGGAACATCTTCCCGGAAGAATGGAGGTTAATACAACAGTAAATAACAGAGATTAATTGTGGGATGGGACGTTCAAAAAGCACATACCAATCTTATGCATAAGTGTCCGCAAACTTCTGGCCCTGCATGCCCTGTCAGAAAGAACCTCGATCTCAGGTCCATGTATTGCTCAGTAACTCCAGAATCGGTGTGTGAAACCCACACAGCTGAGATCAGAGCTTTTTAAAAAGCCTTTAGCTCTGACATGTTCATTTTCCTTTTCTTTTTTCCGCACTACAGGACGCAACAGAATGATTAAAAGAGGTTAAAAGAGAAGAGAAAATGAAGTAATTATGAAAGACAGACAAAGAAAGGATTCATCTGCATGAGCCTGGAGAATGATGGGGGGAAAAATGCGGATTCACACAATCACGGATTCTGAGAAAGACATGAAAACGCCTGCAGTGGTGGGATGAGACGATGTGCAAGTGAAATATTCATCCATTTTTGATTTAAAATTCCCCTTTAAACCCGCTATGAAGAGAGGCTTTGAAGTCCCCTACGCAAGCAGTGATACACACATGCACACACACACACACACACACACACACACACACACACTCACACTCTCTCTCTCTCTGTCTCTGTCTCTCTCTCTCTCTTTTACATGGTTTCTGTTAGTTGAATACAGGAATCAATGTCACTGTAAGTAACAGATTGAACTCCTTCACTCACTGACGACAGTCTTGTGAAGAGTCAGACACGTCTGATCTATCTATCTCACAACATTCTTTAATCCATGTCTAGTTTTCTGACAAGCTCCTCTTTTCTTTCACTCAAACCCGAGAATCAATGCCACTGTATATAACAGGTTGAAGTCAGTCACTCTGGCGGCGCCGCAGCATTTCAGCACACAGCTTTTGTCAAGAATAGCCTTCAGCAGAACGAGTGGCAGGTCACGACGGATCCACCACGTAAAATGAGCCGTATTGTCACCTGAAGCTCTGCATCTTAGTGCAGCACTCTCTCTTTCTCTCTCTCTCTCTCTCTCTCTCTCTCTCTCTCTCTCTCTCTCTCTCTCTCTCTCTCTGTCTCTCTCTCTCTCTCTCTCTCTCTCTCTCTCTCTCTCTCTCTTTCTGTCTCTCTGTCTTTCTGTCTCTCTATCTCTCTGTCTCTCAGCGATTTAATACCTCACTGTATGATCAATTTAATAAAATCAAAGAAAAAGAAAGACAAATCCTCTACACAGTGTCTGTGATATAACAACAAGGTTTTGTCTGTAATATATCAAAGTAGAATCCATCTGTGATGTAACAACGTAACATTCTGTCTGTGATGTAACAATGTAACATTTAGTCTGGTATGTAACAATGTAACATGTGGTCTGTGATGTAACAATATAACATTTAGTCTGCTATGTAACAATGTAACATGTGGTCTGTGATGTAACATTTGGTCTATGATGTAACAATGTAACATCCGGTCTCTGGTTGAACAACGCTACATTCTGTTTGTGATGTAAAACTGTAAGATTACGTCTATGATTTAAAAAAGAATGTTGTTGCTTCTATCGCATTTGCTGATGGTGTGACATTTCAGCTCAGCTGGTGGTTTCTCTGGTTTTTTTCCCTCCACTTTTTTTTTTTTTGCAGTGCTGCTAAATCAATATGGCCCCTCAGAGATGAGGTTAAAGAGTGGGAGAAAATGATTAACCTCTGTTGTTATCTCTTGAGCAACATCAAAGGGCATAAACAGAGAGAGAGGATCGTCAGTTCCTGATTGACCGAGACCTTCGGAATCAAGCGAGCTGTACAGTGGAAACGGATAAATGGGCTCTCAATGGGCCTTCAGGATGCTGACTATTTCAAGCCAGTGGCAGACAGATCCAGAATGTCCTGTTAATATATTGAGAAATAAGAAAGTGCAGAGATTACACGTTTCTCTTTCTACATCATGTGACCTGTGGGGATGATAATAGAGCCATATATTTTGGCTGTATGCAGTAAAAGGAAGCTTCACCGCATGGTATATTCACCAGACACCACTTAGTCCAGCAGCAGACAGATGAGAAATCAGCAGGCAACAAATGAAAGAACAACAAACTGGCGGCCAACAACTTAATGAATGAGCAGAACTCACTCGCCACAAACACAGCCAGCAACAGAAGGAACAAACGCACAGAGGACACAAGAAGTCACTGTGCAGCATGTCTATGTGCAGGTATGCTCAAAATAGAAGTACATCAAGGACAAGTCTTTATACAGCAAGCAACTGCACTCAAACATCTTAGTGCTCCTCTGGATCTGGTGCCCCAGAGGTCCAGTATAACTGACACAAGCTTTTTCATGACCCGTGTGCAACCTAATAATAATGTCTGCATTGTGACAGAATGAGTGAACAGTAGCTTTAGCATGTGGATAAGTATATTTGTACACAATATGATAATTGTTCTCTGGTGGAAAAGACATTTACACCTAATTGCCAATGATTCGATTATATGGCTCGTGTCGATGGTGACTTGGGAAAAGCCGTTTTATTCAATTCTAATTTTTTGTGAAACTCTATATACGAGTGGTGTTCAAGTCAAAACGAGGCTTTTAAGTTTATAAAATAGGAGAACAAATTTCATGTAAACAGCATTTGTTTTTCAACATGCTGCATTTCTACACTTATTCCAGCGTTTCACTAATACCTGGAAAGATCTGCCATAGAAAGATTCATCAGTAATTATCTATCAGTAACAGGACACAGGAGCCACTTACTACTGTGTGTGGTACTGCCACACTAGCACCTGCTTTATATAAGCAAGATATATTAAAATTTATATTCAATTCTGAAATGTTCCTTTCAATATCATTGTAAGCACACAAAGTCTCAGCTCTCCCACTGATGATGATGATGATGATGTACAATAATATATATATATATATATATATATATATATATATACAGTATAGCAAGAGTCGTTAATGTAATTGAGTGTGAATGTAATTCTAAATATAAGTAATGAGTTACACTGCATGAGGCATCATTACACTAAGATTTACAGTATAAGTGTAAGAGAGATAATGAGAGTGTTATGAAGTGTCCCATCCGTCTGGGAGACTTCACTGTGACCTCTGAGTGGTCGAGGACGCCCACATCCCCTCACACGCTCTCCCTCACACACACTCTCGCGCTCTCAAGATGATGAACTGTGTTTTTAGCTGCTCGGTTTAAACACTGGAAGGCAGGGAGCAGCGAGCGCGGCGTTGGCACGCAGCTACGCTCCGAAAGACACGTTCGCAGGATCCGAGTCTGGCTGTGAGGCCTGGGATATATTTTTAGAGTGAAATATTTCTCAAGCAGGTGATTTACACTAAACAGACAAAATTATTGGGAAAACAGCCATAAGTGTTTCTTCTCCAAACTGATGGAGGGATTCAGTTTTATAAGATGTATTTGGATGCATGTCATTTTCCTTTTACTTGAACTATGAGACTTAAACCTGCTCCAGCATGACAAGGCCTTTGTGGAGGTTATTAGAACAGCATATGATGGAGACTAAATGTGGAATGGGATTAACAGCATTCTTATGGTCAGGTGTCCACAAACTTTTGACCAAGTAGACATGTAATGGAGATTGAAATATAATCATACAAAACAAACTAACACATGACTTGGTGTATGACTTTTGGACACTCTGGAGAGAAAATCAGGCTTTTTTCCTTCTAAATAATGAGATGATTAGATGATAACAGCCATGTACAGCATAATAAACCTAATACACTCTGCATTCTTATGAACATGTATGAAATGAAGAGTTTATCCTCTAGACCAGAGGTTCCCAAGCACCAGGCCACAGACTGTTTCTATTCATTAATAAATGAAGCACTGATTCTGCATCACAGTGAGTTCAGATACATTTTTATTATATACGCAATAATTAGATTAATAATTAAATCATATGTTTAAAGGCAATAGAATCGGCACCTTATTGCTGTAAACCACTGAAAAAATGATGCCATGAAACCGATCATCTGACCAAAACACTGACATCCTTCAAGTGACATCACAAAGTGGGTGTTTACATTTATTCTGCAAGACTTTTCCATGGCATTGGCTGGTTAAAGAAACGCTTTGGTGCATGCAGCATGTGTGTAAAACTCTCATGAACACAGTAAATCTGACACATCCAGTGCCGTCCACTGGCACATTGAAGAAATATTGAACATTGAAACTGTTCTGTGATCTTCTGCTCCAAAAATTCAGAACGATCCTCTCATGGATATCAAACATCTCCAAACACACTCACAGAGACCAGACCATAAGATGTGTACGTGCTTTATGTACATTTCACATTTCCCCATTTGCTGTTATAAGAACCTCCACTCTTCTGGGAAGTTGTTATATTAAGATCTTTAGATGTTCCACTGCAACCTCTGTAAACCAGATGTTCATTAAGCACAGTTTTTTACCTACAAACTTTGTGGTAACACTTCAGATTAGAACTACATTAGTCTGGGCATGGTGTCTCAATACTTTTGTGTGTGTGTGTGTGTGTGTGTGTGTGTGTGTGTGTGTGTGTGTATAAAACACATGTATAATTAAATAACGATGAATAACAGAGACAAGTAGCAGATTTAATAACTGTTTTATGGTTTAGTGACAATTTGTAGGATTTTCTTCACATTAAATTGAAGACATGAAACACTGAACCGGATCAGTGGACTGAAGCAGTGCAGACGCAAATATTACTAATATATAATTCTGTCTTATTTTTATATTTGAAGTCTTTTTACACTGAAAATGATGCAACGATGAATCCCTTACAAAACCATGATTTCAAATTATTTAAAAATCTCCAGATTTCATAACAGATCATCTGCAAGTATTGTTTTCCTCTGTTCCTAAGTGTGTGCTGCTTTTCTAGATCTCCAGCTGCACTTCACTGTCACTGCTCAAGATCAGATCCTAAACAACGACCTGCACTGTAGTATTAAGCAGAACTACAAATAATATGATTTGAGTAAATGGTCTGTGTGTAAATGCACGTGTTTACGCAGAGATCACGCTTTATTATTAAGTGCACTTCATTATCCTGTGCCTTTGCGTTCCGAAGACCGTGACCACGACTTCATTCTCTCCATCAAGCACCTGAATGTTCCTGCTCATGTTCCTGCTCATGTTCCTGTGTTCCTGCGACGTGGACATGCATTCATTTAACCTCAGCTCCTATCTAAACAAACCCGTTAAATTAGTGTGTGTGTGTGTGTGTGTGTGTGTGTGTGTGTGTGTGTGTGTGTGTCAGACTCGGTTCAGTTCCGTTTCAGTGACACTGAGTCAGATTCAGGGCGCAGATGGGGTTTTTTTCAGCACTTTGGCTCAGGACCTGCGCTTTATGACGCGTTACGACGCTTTATGATCACCTTCAAGAATCGCGCAACAAAAGAGTAAACTCTCGGGGATGAAATGAGTCAGTTGGGTGCGAACGGGATCACGAGCGCGCACTGCAGGCTTCTTCAGAATGATGATGATGATGTGTGTGTGTGTGTGTGTGTGTTTGTGTCGAGCTTCACCCCGCGCGCCACGACTCACTGTGCACCTGAAACAAACAAAAAAAAAAAGAAAAACGCGCGCGCCGGCGACGCTCGTGACACAGGTGCGTCTGCTGCATCATGACTTCACCTCGGGCGCGCGCTTACCTGTTCCATCAATGCAATCTGTAGTCATGACGTCACATCGTGCGGAGTTTAACTCCTTGACTTAGCCGCACTTTATACCGCGTTTTTCACGCTCGAGCTTTTTTTTACTTTCACTTCCAGAAATTCGGTTCAACTTTTTTTTCTCTCAAAACAAAGTCAAAGTAAAACACGTTTTCCCTCAAAAGAGGCACAAACTGCGTCATTTACGCATCATTGTGTCACATTACTACAGAATCGATGGTATGGTAACTATGGTAACTATGGGAACGTGCACTGGTGCATCATTCTATCTAGAGAAGCGCACGCGCACCCATTCATCCGCAGCGCAAAACTTACTTTTTTTCTTGCACGCGGTTTAAAAGCTTCCCGGAGACCCCCCCTGAGTTCTCGGTCCGAAAGCCTGGGATGATCTGGTGATGGGCTTCTGATGGTTTTTGATGGTTGTAATGGTTAAATCTTGATGTAGAAGCGCGCACGAGTTGCGCTCTCGGACCGCTCTTTACCCATCCGCTGTGCGCCGGTCGGTGCAGGAGAAAAATCAAGAGAGAGAGAGAGAGAGGAGGGACCTCAAAGAGAGAGAGAGAGAGAGAGAGAGAGAGAGAGAGAGGAGAGAGAAAGAAAGATAGGGAGAGAGAGAGAGAGAGAGAGAGAGAGAGAGAGAGAGAAAGAAAGAAAGATAGGGAGAGAGAGAGAAAGAGAGAGAGAGAGAGAGGGGAGAGAGAGAGAGAGAGAGAGAGGGAGAGAGAGAGAGGGAGAGAGAGAGGGAGAGAGAAACAGACAGAGAGAGAGAGAGAGAGGGAGAGAGAGAGAGGGAGAGAGAGACAGAGACAGAGAGAGAGAGAGGGAGAGAGAGAGAGAGAGAGTCTCATTCAGTTATTCTCATATAATTCGGAAGTTCAGATTTATACGCATTAAAGATCAGGACTGGATTTCCACATGACCCAACTCACAAATAAAAAGTTAGAAAAGGTGTGTAATCTAGAAGTTTAGAAGAGAAAAGATCTAGAAGAAAAATCTGTCAGAAGAACATACTGTATATGCAGCACTGTTCCACGTTCCTGGGGCTGTTCCCTCACTCCAACCTTCTCCCTTTTTATAGCTTTATTATAAAAATGTCTAACTGCATCCAAACGTGTTTAATGGTCCACCGAATCCACATCTCCAGGTAAAGCGAAACACATTTAAAGGTTTCCACATTAAAAGTTACCATCTCAAAATCTCTGCACCACACAGAAGATGCTGATGGAACCACTAGAACAGGAGGAGGAGTGTGAGCAGGGGATAGTTTTCATAATTCTTCCATCGTAAAAAAATAAAGCACTGTGGTGGTAAGGATTCACTCCTCCAAACATCTGACAATTCACACAGAAGTTTCATCTCAAAAGCTATTTAACAAGAGCAGGTGTTCTGGCTGAAGGTCTCATTCGTTTACATTGAAGTTTTCACCCTGGTGAGGGTCACGGGGTCTGAACGGTGGATGAGGTGAAAATACGCCCAGGATGAGATCCAGATGGATTCACGCACAATTATTCAAATATACAAGCGATTTCAAGCAGCCAGGCCGTCCGTAGACATGCTTTAGGAGGTTAAGGAACCCAGTGAGAACCAGTTCACACAAACAATTTAGCTCATTAGCACCATGAGCATCAAGATGTCCAGCTGTTTCTCAGCATAACAACACGAGGAAGTGATTCGAATTAGTGTTGTTGTTTAGAGGCAACAGTTCTCTAAAATTAAATTTTTGACCTCCATCCATATCCATTTCATGACCTCCATTTTCTGACCTCCATCCATGATGTCCTCCATCTATCTCATGCTCTACAGCAGCTCACAATCCAACGCTTTTTCAGCCCCACAGATGTCAAAGCAGGTGATAATGGATTTTGTAATCCAGGAGGAAAACTAGTGATGAGCTGATGTTCTTAGTGTGACTCGTCCTTTCTGCTCCAGGCTGCTTGAATTCACTTCTTCAGCTACAGCAGATGATTATGGGGTCCAATCCAGAGGGAGAACAAGCCCCTATGACCTAAATAATACTGCAGTCCATCAGGAGGTACTTGGAGAAACCCAGGGAGATCTCATTTTTGGCCACGTGGGCAGAAAGCTTCTCATTCAGGTGACAATGATCCTAATTTAGAAATCAAGCAAGCAATGAGCTGAGGGTATTGTCATGTTCCGAATCCATTTGGAGTCACCTCTTTAGCCTTGCTGATATTTGAGAAGCTGGAAGAACCCTGGGAGGAACCACATCCCTTCACACTC
Organism: Silurus meridionalis; assembly: GCF_014805685.1. Lineage (NCBI taxonomy): Eukaryota > Metazoa > Chordata > Actinopteri > Siluriformes > Siluridae > Silurus > Silurus meridionalis. The sequence continues at coordinate 17,153,480 of NC_060902.1, forward strand.
ACCTATATGTTGCTTCCTCTTTGCTTCAACTTCCTCTTCATGGCTTGCTGTTTCTGGCTTTTATTAGCATCTATGTTAAGAGACTCTTGCCTCCTCAAACTGACGGACAAGAACTGCTTACATATTTCTTCAGACACAGCAGATGATCCCAAATCCTGTAATCCAGAGAAAGGAAGTATGATAAGCCACAAGCGGCACTAGGAAATGTCCTGTGCTATTTGGACGTCTATTTGGGGATGCATGGAAAAACCAGGAGGAGCTTTCACACTATTTCACACCTCAAAATATTGCCCACAAATCGTTAGATGTTTTTGATGTCAATGATGTTTGGTCTCGAACATCTCCCATACTCAAGAAGGCTCCATAATCTTCCAATAAATGTTTTTTTTTTTTATTTAAGAAAAATCTCATTCTAGTGATAATGACTTCTCCAATGTACATAAATAACAAATAATGACCAATAACCATAACCTTCTTGTTGGTCCTCCTCTGTTCTAGAACTGGCCGTGTTTGGAGATGATGCTTTTGGTTACATCTGCTGTGACGGGGTGGTGCAGCCTGGTAAATCCATCATCAGACGCCTCACAAGGCTGCTGGCCGATACACATTGCTTGGGTGCCAAGGAGAACCTCAGGGAGAGCCATGAGAAGGAGGAGACGACTGTTGGGGAGATCCGGAGCTTCTCGTGAAGCATATGTTCACGCAGGACCTGCATGAAGGCACACTGTTAAGACATAGTGATGATTTTACTCAGCCACAGGTGTCCTGGGAAAAGGTGAAGTGAAAGAAATGTCACACAAAACTTTTTTCAAAACGAAAAAACCGAGACCTGAGTTCTGTTTGTAGGATTAGATCGGATAGATCGGATGATTTAGTGGATATTCTGGGCTTCTCCTGACAGCCAGGAGCACGCTTGCGTCAAAGCAGTCTCGCGTCACAGTGATCCCCGATGCACCGAAACATCACGCATTACCCAAGTCATCGTTACTATGGTTACAAATTCTTGCTGGAAAATATGCACAGCTTGGATCCCGGTCAGTGAAACAGAAGGAGCAGGAGAGGAGCTTCAAACGATTCAGGATGGAACGCCAGCTAAAGATGGCGTAATTGTCTCAGCTACTGCCTGCAGAATATTCCATAAACACTTTATTATCCCTCATCACACTGCACCAAAGCTTCCTCTAAAACCAGGATGCTGCATTATGTACAGGTTATTAAAGGAAAATAGCAGCACGGAAATACAAATTACTTAAAAAAAATACTAAAATACTAAAAAAAAAAGACGCATTCACAGTGGTATAATTCCACCAGGAACAGAAAAGGTAACAGTGGTTATTTGTCATATACTGTATGTTACAGCACAGTGAACTTTCTTTCTTCACACGTCCCAGCTGGTTATGAAGTTGGGGTCAGGATATGGTGTAATAGCACTGATTATAGGTCCAACAGTGCCATCTTGAACCCCTAATCTTCTCAACAGTACCCCATCGAGACACCACCGTGCTTTTCAAGTAAATTGAAAAAATATAGCCTGTATATCTAAACCACCATTTTGCACCACTGAAAATGGATTTCCACTCAGTCCACTCTCCACAGATGATCAGTCTGACCAGGCTGTTTGTCTTGCTTTTAAATCCGCTGGTGTATGACTGTCACGTGATCGCAACAACACCAAGATGGTGAAAGTTGCGTTATCTGTATTATATGTTAATGTATTTAAGTGTTTATTTTGATTGCTTTAAAGGGTCGGTGTCAGTCAGGTCTCCCATTTCTCCCCTGTGCTCTCACCTTCTCATTATTCAGAAGACTCACGTCGTGGATGAGGTTTAAATATATAACGCTAACTCGTTATTAGCACACGTTTGAAAAAAGTATAAACTCAGTATATGAGTGCACAATTATCCACAAGGCACACGTCATGCATTAGCATGAAAAACTAGGAGACCCAAACCTTTATAAAGATCTGCTTCACATGGGTTGGAGTGGAAGCTCTCCTGTTATAGAGCTTTGACCTTTAACTCTATTGAACATGAATGAACACTGACCGCACCCCAGGCCTCCTCACCTCACCTACAGGTAAAGTACCTGCCTTTACTAACACCCTTGTGGATGAATGAATCTCCACAAGCACACTCCAGAATCATCATTTTAGAAGAGTGGAGTTTATTCAAACAGCAAATGAGGATTAAATGTGAAATATGATGTTCAAAAAAAGCACATACTCTGATGGCCACAAACTTTCGACCTTCTAACGAATGTAATGTTCAACACAGCTAACGTTTTCTTCATGTCTCAGATACATAATATAAAGCATGCATCAAACCTGCAGCACGTACTGAAGAAACGTGTCCACGAGATGAAATACGATGTTTTAAAAGCACATACCAAACATACGGTCAGGTGCCTAAATAATGTCAATATTATGTAAAGTTTGCATATAATACATCGTTAACAATACAAACTGTAAACAAGGAGACGTGTAAATAGTCAAATTTGATATTTATGCACAAACCTGCAACCAAACAATGTAAATATCAGCGTCACAGTGAATCACCAGAAATCACTGCTGCTGTTTTATTAATGAAACGATTCAGAACGGCGTATTATATGCAGGATAAAGGAGCCTTGCGCATACTTTATGATTTAAGGAGCACTATTTAATGGTGTGTTACCACATTGGGACATGCACACTATAAAATCACAAACAAAAAAATGTGCTCTTCGATAAGCTGGAGAATAATAAGTATGACGTCATATCGTTAACATCAAATCTGCTGAATAATGTGACTGTTCTAGACTCATGATTTATTTGTATTGTTCTTTTTAATATTATCGGCATTTCATCATATTAGTAAGACAGTTTTTACTCTTTGTTCTTTTAGTCATTGGAGATTTTATCCAGCTTCAGCATCATTTTAATCATCATATTTATTAAAAAAATATATATATATTTTGTATCGATGCTCTAAAAATTCCAACAAATCAGGACAAAACACTGTTTCAGGACTGTTTTGAAGACCATGTATTATAATGTATTTTTTTAAACAGCTTTTCAACTCTCATCAAAATGTCACGAGGGAGTTAAACTGTGCTTTCACAAGGCTCCTGTTGGACCTCCATCATCTCTCACTGCTGTAATCCTTCAGGTGTGCAAATCCTATTTGGGTAAAAACACACTGCCTCGGCACGTCTCCCTAATCCGGTCTGATGTGATAGAGTTCCAGGCTGCATTCTTTCTCTCCCTCTCTCCAGAAACCTTCTCCATGCTGGCCCTCATTTTTCTCACCGCTGTAGAAATAATACGGTTGAACCATCGTTATCTGTGCGTCCTCTCGTCTTCATCTTCCCCATCTTCGATCGTGGGGTTTGTATGTGTCTCCGTGTGGTCAAACCAGCAACATTGCTGTGTTTCTCAAAAAGATAAGACTTTGAGTGCGATAAGCTGCATCACAGGAAAGCTGGTGAGTCGCGTGCAGTGAATGAATGATGATTTTTCCAGCATGCTTTCTGTACCATCACACTTCTGGTTTCATCTGACTGCTAACCCTGTAGTCAGCAAACAGCTTTTAAAGCTTGTACTGGTTCTCTTCTTGTTTAAAGATTTCAGGAAATGTCATGAGAGGGACGTAAATGAGTTTCTGAAACATCAGAAGTTCTCTGGAACACTGTGAACATCGTCATTAAAAAGGTAAAGAACAGGACGTTCCTCCATAACCTACAAAAGGACCAAATCAAAACCCATTAGGGATCCTACCAAGACAATCAACAATAAAGGCACTGTAGACGAGCACTGAACACGCCGTCCTGCATCTGATACGTTCTTGATACGTTCTGATACGCGACTTGACTATGGGGCAGGCTGTCTAGACAGAACTCCTCTAGTCCTTTAATTTTACCCAAATTACCCTTAATAGGAGCTAATAAGAAGAATGTGGTAGAACCTGTTGGGCAAAATTCCACCTAACTCAAAAGCATTTTTTCATCACCCCAAAGAATATCATTTCCACAGTGAAGCATGGTGGTGGCAGCATAATGCTGTGGGGATGATTCTCTGGTCAGGAAACAAGGAATCCTGGATTTAGCAGTGTAGATGATTAAAACAGGGGTGATGTGCTCGTATTTTCTAGATCTAGTGAGGACTGCTGCATTCCAAAATAACTGAAGCTTATTTCTGCACTTACTCCAACACCCAGACAGTAAAGCGTTACAGTAGTCTAATCTAGATGTAACAAAAGAATGAACTAGTTTTTATGCATCCTGAAACGACATCATATTTCCAATTTCAGCAATATTTCTAAGGTGAAAGAAGGCGATCCTGGTGATATTAATCATGTGAACCATAAAGGAAAGATTTGGGTCAATAATCACACCAAGGTTTTTGACTGCTGTGCACACTGAGACAGAAACACCATCCAGAAATGCTACGGAATCGGAAAGTTTACTTCCAGCTGCATGTGCTCCTAGTTAAGGAAGTTATCAGGCATCCACTGTCTAATGTCCTTTACACACTTCTCAACATTGTTAAGCTGATCTCTCTCATCTGGCTTTGCTGAAATCTACAGCTGTGTATCATCAGCATAGCAATGGAAGCGAATACCAGCTGATCAGCTGACTTGTTGATCACTTCAGCCAAGACATTCACTTTTAATAAAGCAACCCATAATGATCATTTCCTGTTTTACAAAAGACTTCAGTGAGCTTTCAGTTAGAGTACGTGGGATTAAACTCTCCCTCCTCTTTTCCCTCTGCTCTATAACCGAGCGAGCTCTCGGCCAGGAACTCAGTCATCCTCCGTAACTGCTCTGCTGTGATTACGAAGGTTTTTGTTATTTTTTTTTCTCTCCTCTGGCAGGGTCTGTGTCGTATCCGCAGATTAATCAGATGTAAATGAAAAGGACGTTCAGCCAACATTCTGTTAGCGCTCGCTACGCAAGATGGATGGTTAAAAATAAAATCAGCTGCTACCGGCGCAAAGCCACAATAATTTAGACCCTCGCTCACTCTCTCGCTCGCTAATACAGGAGCTAATATAATTCCTGCTCTTGTAAACAGAGCATTTAGAGTCTAGAGACCTGCATTTATTCACGATCAATGCCACAGGCCTTCACAGGACACTCATTAGCATTTACAGAAGCGCTAATGACGCACCGGCTTTCACTCTAATGCCGTATGCTTGTTTCCCCTAATCGACTCGGAGTGACAAAGATGGCGTGATTATCGCGTGCCAAGATGCGTACTTATTGTCCCCAAGTGTCTCTGAATAAGGAAGTATGACGTGCACAGTTCACCATTACAAAAGCATACACTCTAGATCTGACTTGCAGATGTGCATCTCTACAACCTGGAATTCGGATTTTGCACATTTTAATCACAGATTATTTGCTCAACATTTAAAAGTATGCCAGTGTGCTTGGAGGCTCTCCTCATCCATATCTTGACTAGCATCATTCGAAGGGTCCTGCTAATAAAACGCATCCTGGCATTGGAATGGTACCACCACCACCGTGCTTCACCATGTAGATTTTTTTTTTAGTCCTGCTTTACTTTCAGGCTGCAGGGGGTGAATATTTTTGCTCAACACTTATATAGACGCCATTGCATGGTCCCCCTAAAAATTCTCCTTTACTGGAATTTACTGGAGAAATAGACAATTTTCCATTTTTCACCCCTGACCTTCGTGTTATCTCTGGGAAAACTTCTCTTCACTTTAGCCACTTCATCTGCAGTGTAATAAACAGGGTTCAGTTGGAGATAAAGAGGCTGAAGATGGAGCTGTGGTCAGATGTGCTTCGACAGGAAGCCTGAAGGCGGTGATGAATTGACCGGACACGTGGCTGCTCCTGCAGGTTCCCCACTGCGCTCCTGCAGCAGCCTTCAGAGAACAGCTTCATTTACATTTCAGTAAAGATCTGTGTAAGAGAACGAGCAGCGAGGTTTGAACCCAGACACACAACAGTGCTGATGAACAATCTGATGAGCTTTAAACAAAGATAATCATCTGCTTATAAAGTGCTTCAAAATACAAACCCACTCGATTACAGAAACGTGATTAGTACAGAGACACTAATTTGACATTTATATGGTGTGCATTAGGAGATAATGAAGTTATTGCGCTTGTTTACATCACGCTTCATTTAAATTACTTTATTTAGATAATTAACATTAACTTACATTTAAACACAAACCACAACACAATGGTGCATTGATGCATCCATTGCCATCACCCTGAAATTGATGTGAAAGGGGGAGCTCACTGATTAAGATGTTGAATTTCTGATCAAACGGCCATGATTTCAAATCCCATCACTACCAATCTGCCACTGCTGGGCCCTTGAGCAAGGCCCTTAATCCTAAACTGCTCAGTTGTATGAATGAGATCAATGTAAGTTGCTTTGGAAAAGGAAAAGGGTGTCTGCTAAATATTCTAAATGTAAAATATATTAAAGGTCTGGGTTACTAATCGGAAGGTCTGAGAATCAAGCTGCCAAGCTGAAACTGTTGGGCCCTTGAGAAAGGCCCTGAAGCAGAAAGGGTTAAGGGCCTTTCTCAAGGGCCCAACAGTTTCAGCTTGGCAGCTTGATTGGCAGCATTGCATATTCCAGCAATGTTAGGAAGCTGGGGTCAGAGCGCACCATGATACAGCGCCCCTGGAGCAGAGAGGGTTAAGGGCCATGCTCAAGGACCCAAAGCTTGCCCATACTGGGGCTTGAACCCCTGACCTTCAGATCAGTGACCTCTGAAATTCCACCTCGCATATATTTGGCAAGTAAAAGCCTTTAGTGTGCTTTATTCCCTTTATACTGAAACTATTTACCAATTACAATTATTTCTTTATTATACAATGACACGTTGTGAAACATCCATAGAAAAAAGTTCTCCATCAGACAAATACAAACACCACAGCAGGACTTACCGAGAAACTCGAGACTCCTTCCAGATATGCTACATATACATCTCTTTAACAAAACAAATGTCTATTCGGTCAGTAAAACATTTTTCCTTTTGAGCAATCAGATTCATCACCTCTGTTAGCGTCTGCTGTGAATGGGAGTAAAATACAGCTGCGTTTATCATTTATTTATATTTCAAATACATTTGTACGTAGCTGCTGAAATGGCTGTTGTTCTAAAGCCATTAGTCCACTGGTGCTAATATCCCTCAGAGCACTTCAGCTTCACCCTGCACCATCTGTATGACACATTCCTCACCCTTTTCACACATCCCTCACAGTGCCTTCCCTTTACCGGACATCACAACAACTCAGAGGATGGGTTTCTTGTTTTTCTTTAACCCCCGTCATGGGATTTTGGAGAGTAGACCTGTTCCAAAAGCTCCTCCAAATCCCTAATGAGACCTTCAGCAGGAAAACAGTGTTTATGGTGTGTATCGTTACCCTGTGTCTTGGAGACGGTGGCAAGAAAAACACAATCATATTTAGATTTAATGGAGCTACTGTTCATTTCTCGCTCTTCTTTCCTACATATTTATCCAAGCTTCATCCCAACTGCTCGTCTGCCGCACTCGTTTATTAGATAATTATATCTCACCAGAAGATAAAAAGGCTGGAAAAGAATCTGTGTTTGGAAATCTTTTTTTAAATAAATTGTTCTTGCTTTTAAAAGGATGCGTTGTTTTAATGGTGGGAAACGAATAGAGATGCGAAGCTCGGAACTGAAACTGGAGACGATCAGGTCTTTTTCTCTGGAACCCTTACAGATCTGGAGAAGCTTCTGTATGTGTGGTCAACCTGATTCTGCTGCAGGAGACACAAGTTATGATCATGAATTGAGGAGGCCTTACGTTGCATAATGTAGCCATGTTCATGTCTTTGAGACCAAGTTCTGAGGTTCTGGAAATGTTTGAAGACTCAGGGCTGCAATGGTCCTCTAAAAAGTGCCATTAGGGGCACAGTACAGAATGACAAAAAACTCACCAAATAGCCACAAATAGGAAGGTGGTAGATTAGTGGTTAAGGCATTGGCTCCAAAGGTCGTGAGTTCAAATCCCTGCCACTCCTGGGCCCCTAAACAAGGCCCTTAAACCCAGAGATGCATGAATTAAATACATGAAAGTCTCTGGATAAGCCATAAATGAAAATATAATTAAGGGGGATGTGGTATTTGTGGATCTGGGTCTTCTGATTATGGGTTCAAATCCAAGGACCACCAAGCTGCCCCTGCTTGAGAAAGGCCCTCAACCCTCAACTGCTTAGCTGCATTACTATAATAACTCAGGATGAAGGCGTCTACCAAATGCTGTAAATGTAAATCAGTTTTCTTCAACTGCAGGTCTACTGTGGAGTAATGCACCAGGAGAACCCAGGAACTCGGATAATTAGATCCCACTGAGGTCTCGTACAGCGTGACAAGATGTTCTAACTGGCTTTACTCAATAATATTTTATTATTCTTCAGAAGGACAATATTGTAAATGACTTGAATTACACTTGAACTGAGAGGTACGTCTCGGTGCCAAGCGGAAGCTTTTAGCGTGAGTCTGTCCTCTCGGCAGGACTCCAGAACTCTAGCGTGCCAGCAAAGCCGTGCTGCTCCGAGACACGACATCCTGCCCCCTCTCTCTGCTGAGCTCGACGACATCAGCGTTGGGACAACGTGCCAGCTCTCGGGTTGTGCATGTCAGAGGGCAAACAGAGTCATCTGCTGAATCACCCAGGTCCTGCTTCACGTGCCAGAACAGACGCTGGTTGAATTTGGACCAAAAGACAAAACACAAGGAGGTTTGTAGAAATCCAACCCAAGCTGGAAACTGAAGAGCTAGTAAAATTGTACGTTACCATAGAAACCACTTGTCCTGACCCTGGCCTTCATCCACAACAAGCCATTTGTTTGATCCCACAATTGGGACCCTTTTACACTTTCTAACCAAACGTTTATTTTGTAATCACTTGTTTATCATGAACTTGAACGTGTACAGGGCTTTCCTGCTGTATTTTTTTTAATCTTTAAGTTGAATTCTATAGCACAAAATCACAAATTCATAGAAATGTGGGTAATTAGCATCCATGCTAACAACATGAGGAGGTTAAGGTTCTTAAAATGACCTAAAAATGTGTTTTTATTATTATTGACATAAAACCTAGATTTTATAGATCTAGAAAATTTATCAATATCACTGAAAATAAAGACTTACTTTGATCTTCCAGAAATCCTGAGGATGCAACTTCCTGTCATGTGACTTGTGGAATTTTCCATGTATATTAAAGAGAATGTAGAGAATGTGAGAATGTGAGAATGTAATGGGGCTGAACATTGGATTGACTTTCCAACTGAAATGGAAATGAAATTAACATTTGTCATAAACTATGAGAAACTTGACATATTTGAATGATTATTACTATAATTTAAAGGGAAGGTGTAGTTGGTGGATGTGTCCACGTTTTAAAGTGGTGTGTATTTGATTCATGTTTTATATTATGTATCAGAGACATAATGAAAACGTTAGCTTTGTTTAACATTACATACATTATAAAGATTAAAATTGTGTGCCCCCAATGTTTGAGCAAAAAGACATCTCAGAACATCATCACACCTTGAGTTGGATGAGTTACAATACAAGAAGAACACATCAGGTTCCTCTCAGGCTTTAGTGATTAAAAAACCCCACCATGAGTCAATGAGAACAATCAGAAGAGAATAACCAGACTGATGTGGTCAAAGTGAAAGGAAAATCAACGGTGACAGAACGCAGATCAAACCTGGAGGTGTTTGCGCTACAAGTGAAGAAGATGAGTTCAGCCAGGAACAGGAATCTGAGGATATGCACTGAAACTGGACAGATAGAGATGATTATGTGATTGTATTTGTGAAAAAAATAAATATACTCATTTCAGTCTGAGAATAAACACTGGGACACTGGGACATGACTCCATTCCCGTGATTTGAATGGTCCCAGGTCACGGTTTGTTATTTGTTTGGGGTATTAAAGTGAATCTGCACTAAAAGTACAGCAGTACTCTCAAGGTCAAAGGATGCAGATCGAACTAAATGAGCTGCTCCGAGGCCTCAGAGGGCGCATTAGTGTTCCTCAGGTTTGAAAAAAAGGTCTTTATTTTGCACGCGTCGCTCATCAGGAGGCAGCGCGTCATTAATCCGACTCAAAGCTCTCCACCTCGGTGCGTCTGTGGGCGGAGGCACGTGTGCGGCGCAGCTCAGAGTTTTTTTTGATGCAGCAAATGAAAGCGGAGCTTCACACTCGGGAGGCTCCTCTGCTCCGTACGTCGGAGGTGCCCAGGGTTCTGCTTTTTCCCACAGCTTTGATAACGCGTTCCTAAAGTTCTGCACTCGCACGATGATCTGCTCCGAGCGAAAAATCACACACAGATGTTGGCTACATCACAGATCATCATCTGAAAGTGAGGAGAGAGGAATGAGCTGTGGACTTCAGGGTTTAAAATGGAATCTAGTTTCACATACTCAATATTTATCTGTTTACGGGGTGGTTTGGGGGAAAAATCTGGTGATTAGCAAAAGGACTTCACACTAATGTGTTTGATCTCTAATCACACCACGATTCAGTTCCGACGGAATAACTGCAGTAAAGCGGCGTCGATGAAATATTGAATACGTGAGAAGTTTTCTGTTTCTAGGACTTTCAGCATGTTTTACTTATTTAAGGACCTACGGTACATCGTCTCCACACAACCACGTACAGCGGCGCCTCCAGCAGCCCCCTGATCAACACAGACAGAACCCGGTGCTAATGAACAGCTCCACAACAGTTCTTCTGCACTTTTCTTTTTCTTTCTGGCCTCCTTTTCGTGCTTTTATTCCCAGAAGATCAGCCCAGTGCCAACATGCAGGGGGAAAGAAGAAAATGGTTAAAGGTGCAATTAAGAATCTGCATTTGCCCCTGGAGCGTGTCCTCATGAGCAACATCAGATGGAAAGAGAAAGACCACGAGCTGACCAACCAGTTACACTCCTGGTTGTCACCTTAATTAGTGTGTGTATTCTCTGGAAGAGAGAGAGAGAGAAAAAGAGAAGAGAGTATAGGAGAGAGTGGATGCGGAGTGAGAGAAAAGATCGTTTATCGTTCCCCATTAAGGGATTCATGTGCAAAAATAGTCAGACAATAACCCTGCACCTTTTCATCAGATATGATTTCTATTGAGGTAGTTGGCGGTGTGGGAGAGAATGAGTGAGAGAGAGAGAATGAGTGAGAGAGAGAGAGAGAGAGAGAGAGAGAGAGAGAGAGAGATGGGAGAAAGAAAATAATCCATCACCTCGTTTGCTGCTCAAAACGAATGCTCGTTAATGGAACAATTTAAAAGCCAACATCCATTTTTTCAAAAGAATACAGGATACAGAGGTGGGAGAAAGAGAGATAGAGAGAGGGAAAGAGAAAGAAAGAGAGACACTTTGTTGCTCTTCAGAAGAAACATTTGTTTAATTTTGTGGGAAAAATTATTTAAAAAGTTAATAGTGAAGACTGTGAGGGCGTGAGGTAATAAATGGATAAAGATCAGGGATTCAGCTGTTGAGTTTGTGTTAAGTCTGTCAAAAACCTGAAGCTGAAAACGAGTAGTGAAGACAAAAAATACAGAGCAATTAGCATAAAAAGAAATACAACTGCCCTGTGTGTATGTGAGCGAGTGTGTAACTCAGGGAAGTGTTCAGATGCTGCATTGGCCGGGCAAATGTCCATCGTATCAATAAATCACCACAGAACTTTCGGACATTTGGTTCGGATCTGAGGAACTTATGCAGGGACGAGAAAACGTGAGGAGAGATAAGAGCGATGGCGTCCCTCAGGGTTCGAGTCTGGACAGGAGTAAAGGTGGGAGGAGGAGGGTAAGATAGAGAAACAATCGATATCACTGGCAGCTCTGCATTTTCCGAAGGTGCTACAGCAGTGTGAGTCAGAGCTGGAAGCGAATCGAAACTCTAGCAGGGCAGATTTCTAGATTTTCAGAGGAAAGGCAGTTTACACAGACGTGAGTGACGTCCTTCTCCAGAACACTTCAGAGAAAACATCGTATCGCGCTGCATCGTAATGGGATGAATGATATCGGCCTTAGTTAGTGAGATGCACATCGCTAGTTAAGAGAGTTTAGCTGACATTAAGAAGACGAGTGACATTTAGAGGTAAACGAGTTAAATGTTTGTAGTTTGTTTACTCAGTTATTGTGCACAGAGAAACAGGAAATGCCTGACAGACACACTGCTCAGTACACGAGAAACATTCATCCCGAAAAAATGCCCTGTATAATATGAATTCTTCATCTGTACAGTATGTAGGTGAACGCTAGAACTCTCCAGGCTCCTGTGAAACTTGTGAGCCAATAGGAGACAAGCGAGCCACAGATCTGAATGATGCCATGGGTTTCTGATGTTGATGCTCCCATGCAGAAACAAATTCTGTGCACAAAAACGTCACCACAACGTTGAACTTGTAACTGCTCCAAACTCTACTGCAAACATCTGGCACTCCTCCGAGTGACTCTGAGGACAGCTGAGCACCTTTGAAACCCTGTGTGAATTATTCTACACCTCCGATAATCATGCACTCGTTAAATCGCGGTAAATAGGAGTGATGTTTTCTCAGGCTGTTCTAATGCTAACCAGGTGAAGGGTAGAGCAGCTGCGATCTATGTGGCTTAGAGGGTATTTCTGTCAGTAGGTTTAATAAAACTTGGTTTTGCTTAGCAAAAAGTAAACGAGAGCCTTTTGGATTGGACTTCTACATCCCCGAGATGATGGAATACCAGCTGGTGTTGTTCCGGGTGAAATAGAGCAAGTGAACCGTCCATGAGTTGAACAGTGATATAACGAGTTTTGTTGCCACGTGCTGCTCCTGCTGAGCTCCTTTTTCTGATGGTTTTCAAGATTGTTTCCAAGTATTTTTTTTTCCTTGTACATATTATTTACCCATTATTTTTTCCCTTTGTAGAATTGTTGCTCTTCAGTGTTAGCGCTGTAGCTAGCAAACAACACTGTTGTTCAGTAAACATTTCCTGGTAATGCTGCATTTTCCAATTATCCTAACCAATAATTAACCAATATTTCCATCCTGGACCCACTTTCTCTGTAGAGCTCTACCTCAGACCCATGTCAGTGGATCACCAGTGATCCAGAAGCTTTAAGGGTTTCCTTACAAGTGCAGGAACGTTTCTAAAACAATCACATGTCAGCATACTTTCAGGATTACTCTAGGAATACTTTTATAACTGCGGCCCTGTCATATTCCTCATGTCACTGTACATAAAAAAAGGAGGGAAAATGATGTATTTGAGATGAATATTGCTTTCGTGCCTGCTGTATATTTGCTGACTCGGCGTAGCTTCAGAAACGGCAGCGTGGGTAAATGAGTGAGCCGTAAACACAGAGCAGATCCATTTATAATGCAACACCGCCTCGGATCAGACAGGAAGTTAACACACACTCGAATGTAACTGCATCCATCACGTGGAACTCGGTTCACTGTCACACACACACACACACACACACACACACACACACACACACACACACACAGTATATCAGGGATTGGAAACATCTTCATCATCCTTCATCTTCCTGTGAACCTCTTTAACCTGAACACTTCAAAGTGCATAAAGTCTCCTTTCAGAGATGATGATGATGATGATGATGATGATCATGATGAATTCTAGTTGCTTCTTGAAGCAGTTTGTCTGTAACTCTCTGTATGGGCTTCAGGAGCTACACTAATTCCCAAACTGGAAACTAGAAGTGGTAGCTCAGAGGATAAGATGTTGGACTCAGGGTTCTAATTGGCTCTTAAAAAGTCTAAAATGTAAAAATCTGAATCTTAGGCCTTAAAAATTCATTTTAAACAGGTCTTAATTTTTAGATGTTCACGTAACACCTCTCTGATGCTCTTTAAATGCTCCTACAGCACTTTAGAATGATTTTGTTGGTGAGTTTCCGTGATGTTGTAGTTCTTTCTTTCGCTGGTCCAAATATAATCAGCTTTCTGTTATTGGCGTTAGTCTCTCTCTCGGATCGTATCACAGACGTAAAAATTGATTTTATTTTTCAGTAATGGGGAAGTGCAGGTTTAGCGATACTTGGCTTGAAAAAAATGAATTTAGAGCTCGGTTAAAGTCGGTTGCTAACAACGTATTTTTGTGTTTTATGTGATACGGGTCATAAATTTCATTGTTAATTGTCATAAAAAGGTTTTTAAAAGTCTTACTTTAATTGCTTATCTGTATAACTGAGATAAATGCAAGTCTCTGTAGATAAGGGTGTCTGCCAAATACTGTAAATGAGATTGTAGAAGAAAGAAATTGTGTGTAAGAAGTGAACATGATGATGATGTTTCCTGTGAGGGAACGTGAGAACAGTTTAGGTTTATTTCTAAAGTGCGTTTTTTTCCACAATATACATGATCTCAAAGCAGTTTTGCAGAATGTACGTATTGGAGAACAGAATTCACTTTTATTTAACTTCATGTGTATTTCTCCAAAGTGTGACTGTGGCAAGGAAAATCTCCTTCAGATGGTATGAGGAGGAAACCTTGAGAGGAACCAGACAACAGAAGCCCTTCTCATCTGGTTGACACCAAGAGTGTGATTATAAATCAGTAAAACATTAAAAACACTGGAGTATGAGAGACATCACAAACACCGACATAAGTAATGTCCCGTCTACAGTCTTGTGGAAGCAGAAGCTCCTGAGCAACTCATAAATGAGCTCAACATCTGAGATCGTTAGAGATTCAACACCGAAACACCAACTCCTCCATGCCCAAGCTTTTAAATGTCCAATGATGGAGAAATCTGAAGGCCTGAAGCTCAGACGTTTGCACACATTTGTGTGTGTTTTTTTTGTATTGTATCAGACAAAAAGGCCATTTTAAGCCTCTGTGTGACATTTTTACATCTCACACTGCTGACTGTGAAACCCAACACCTTCTACTGCTGCCTTTTATAGCTCTTCACTGCAAAGCCTTTCTCTGAGTATCACACAATCTCTTTTACACACACACACACACACACACACACACACACACACACACACACGACTGTTGACGCCTCGGGCACCTTGGCTGCTTGTGCAGCACAGCTTTAGAAAAAGCGCAAGCTCGGATTGGGACTTCGCTTCTCCACGTTTTTGTTTCTCCGCCGAGATTCTTCTCTCTCGTGGCTCCTTAGATGTCAGGTTTATTGACGGAAAGAAAGCGAGATGTCAGACGTTGGTTCTCGTTTATGCCCCAATTTGGGACCAGGGGGTTGCGGGGGGCGAAACGGCTCTCTGTACGTTTTCATTTACTTTTAAATTTTTTCAAGTGATGCAACTTTCTCAGTAGTTGATTATCTCACAGTTTGGAGCGATTAAACGCAGCCGTGTGACAAGTTTGAAGATTTAAAATCTGAATGAATTGGTGACTCCAGAACCAAAGCTTAGAAGATCCAAAAATTGATTGCATTTCTCAGGGGGATGGAAAAGGAAACAGGCAGGAAGAAAACCAAAATGCAAATGATGTCATACAGCAGAGGGGAAAAATGTGTTTTGTTAAAATAAAAAAAAGATCTCAAATGAAATTTAGTTTGTTATCTCTAGAGTTATGGAGCTACAAGGCTAATCAGTGGCTAATCAGTGGCTAATCAGTATCTAAGATCGCAGACAAAGTGCAAATTACAATTGACGAGCTCCATAATGTCATTTATCATTTCTAACTAATCTGATGTAAATATCATGGAGATGAACTGCGTTTTTGAAAGTGGAACTGTGTTATTTCAGGAATAAAGCAGTCATGGTTATGGGTTAGGATCCCAAAATGATCGTTTGGAATTTAATGTCTTGCAGGGAGACACAGCGTGACTTTCAGTTACTTTTAATGTAATGCTTAATGCTAATGTTCTAGCAGCTCTAAACACTCGTTCCCTCACCAGACAGATTTATTTCTCTTTTTTCTATTCCATCTCCTGCTCCCGTTACAGCGGATCATCGGTCTTCACACCCCCCTGTCCTCTACATCTGCTTTTTTCAAACCAACCACCTGCATGTCTTCCCTCACCACATCCATAAACCTCCTCCTTGGCCTTCCTCTTGACCTCCTGCCTTGTGGCTCCTCCTCATGTTCATGAAAAAGAAGCATGAAATTTCCTCTTCACTTGAAACAAGGAACTTCAACCTGTTACAGCATGATAATCTGCACAAAACCAGCTGCATGAAGATCTGCTTTATATGGGTTTGAGTGGAAGATCTCCTGCTCTGACCTCAACCCTACTGAACATGAATAAATGTGAACACTGACTGGTCTCCTCACTTCCTCACCTCCATCAGTACCTGACTTTACTAACACAGCTGTGTCTGAATGAATCTCACACAAATCTCTTCAAAATCTAGTGGAACATCTTCCCTGAAGAGTGGAGATTATTATAAGAGCGAATAAGGGGCTAACTGTGGAACTCGGATGTTCAAAAATCACACGTTCCACCTCCAGAGTGATTTAAAGTCGGTGTGTGTATATATATGTGTGTGTGTGTGTGTGTGTGTGTGTGTGAGTGCAGTCTGATTGGCTGACAGGTTGATTTCATGCACTTCACTGCGCACACTCATCACTTTTATGACCCGCGATCTTCACACGCGTGTTCGAAGAATAACTTTAACCCGGAAAGAACCGGAATCGATCTGCTGCTGCTGCTGCTGCTGCTCCTGCCATTTACACCAGAACTCATTAATTCCTGACAAATTACTGACTACACACTCCTGTTTGCTGAAACACACCAAGGAGCTTGCTAATATGATGACGCCTGCACAGAGGTGTGTGTGTGTGTCTGTGTGTGTGTGTGTGTGTGTGTATGTGTGTATGTGTGTGTATACGAGATTAAATATCACACACACTACCGTTCATCATCATTATTTAATGAGGGTGAAGGAAGGCACACAGGCGACGCCCATCCACAGATCAACAGCATAGCGCAAATGTAAACAAAACACAGCGGCTCAGGAGCAGAGCTAACATTTTATTAGCGCTGTTTCTATCGTCCCCCCGAACCCTTTCTGCCAAAAACCTCATTCCATCTACTCATCTCCAGATTCATTATTCTTACAACAACATCATCTCAAGCGTTGTTGTTTTCTTCTATTTACTATTTATGTATATCCATGGCAGGCCATTAGGGTCAGAAAGGCCTTCACTCTCTCTTTCTCTCTCAGAATCACTCCCCTTTTCCTTTATGGATATGTATTGAATTATTTCCAACAGTCCATTCTATTTCTTTTATATATTTTTTTTCTTTTTTGCTGCAAAAAAGGTCTGTTTATGTTGGAGTTTCTCTACAATCAGAATTCAGCCGTCACATCACGTGTTGACGTGAAGCCTTCAGAAATGGCTACTTGAAAACTGTTGCTTTAACCGAACAGATTTCGAGTTGGCGACACTGTGGCCATCCAGCAAGTGTCCCATAACATCAATTTTCACATCCTTTGATTGGACGGTCAGAGAGTGCACTAGTCCGAGCTCGCAATCCCGAAAAGCTCAAATGTGATTGTGTGAAATTTAATAGCTGTTTTTTTCATTCATCAACAACTGACAGAGAAGAAGAAACTGATTTGTTTACTGATACATTTACAAGACGGACTGTTTAAGAAAGGTGGGACATCGTGAGGAAAAGTCGGCCGGTTCAAAACAGCTGGTACACTTTTTCATGGACCGCTTTTTACTTTTGTGTTTTTTTCCTGTAGAATTTGCACAAAAACTCACAATTTGCTTTCATAGAGAATCACGAGGAAAACCGTAATGCACGGAAAAAAATGCAGGGAAAATTTTGATGAGATGAATATTAATGCTTTTGTTAGAGATGATGTATGTGGAGGTGCAGTTGTGGCTCCAGTGAAAGCTAACTGGTGCGGTAACCCGGCCTGGCTGATTGACAGTGTCTGTAGGAAATCCTTGGTGAATCTTTTCCACACCGTATTCCCCCATCCCTCTGCACCAAGGTAAGTGAAGGATCTAATCTCTCTGATGTAGATTTTCTTCGGTGTGAAGAAGCAGGGACGAGACACACGAAAAGAGAAAACAATTTAATGTGGCATTACAATGGCCCATAAAGGTGGTCTGCTGTTCCCATGAGCTTGCACATCAGGAAGAGAAATCTGTTCACTCTGAGTGTTAAATGATAAAGATGTGCTGATCAGGCACTTTCTCTCAGCCGGTGGGTGACAGCGTTTCAATCCTGACCACCCCGTTACAGAGAACAGGAGGTGGGAGTGGGAACATTTCTCCCACTGTCCTGTCTGAGAATCTGGGTGTCAGGGGGAAAAGTTGGAATTCTGCACCTGCTGGTGTTGTCAATGAGGGAATG